>NW_027656217.1:0-135051 GCF_964235325.1 Thermobia domestica | reverse complement strand
AAGATATATAATACATGAAGGACTTTAACCCTTACCTTTTCAATGAGATCACGTGACGCACACCTTCTGTCAAAAATTGATTCGAATTACCACTGAGTTATTCACTTTTCTTATAATTTTCTTATTTCACGTAAAACTGTCGGTTAGCAACCTTCTGACAATATATCATATGTCAATATGTACATATTGAATTGTTACGAATTGTTGTGTATTATAATCTGTTTTGATCTATATCTTCCGAACTATTTAACATATTTTCACGAAATAAAGCTCAAACTGCAGTGCAGGAACATCTTTCATAGAGATCCCAAACCGGGATCCCTATGGTTGATGTCAAGTACCTTATGCTTTACCATTTTTGGTACTACTTTTGTGTTTTTTTCAAAATAACGCATATTTCACTGCACACCCATTCCCTGACACACCACTATGTTGCTTGCATATGACACCCGAAGTTCAAATATGTGTATTTTTACGTAACACAAAGAGAAAATACCCTAATTATAGAAAACGTTTATATTTTCCTGAAAACGAAATATTATCTTGTCTTCTGCAACGGTTAATTTTGCTGCACCCTGTATATATATTTCGATGTCAGAACAAAATATGCTATTTTCACATTCTACACATCAGGATAGACACGAAAGGCACAAATTAGCAGAAAAATTATAAAATGATGAAGGTAGTAAGATATATTCTACATGAACGACTTTAACCCTTACCTTTTCGATGAGATCACGTGACGCACACCTTCTGTCAAAAATTGATTCGAATTACCACTGAGTTATTCACTTTTCTTATAATTTTCTTATTTCACGTAAAACTGTTGGTTGGCAACCTTCTGACAATATATCATATGTCGATACTTACATATTGAATTGTTACGAATTGTTGTGTATTACAAACTGTTTTGATCTATATCTTCCTAACTATTTAACATATTTTCACGAAATAAAGCTCAAACTGCAGTGCAGGCACATCTTTCATAGAGATCCCAAACCGGGATCCCTATGGTTGATATCAAGTACCTCGTTCTTTACCATTTTTGGTACTACTTTTGTGTTTTTTTCAAAATAAAACTGCAAATCCCTTTCCTGACACACCACTATGTTGCTTGCATATGACACCCGAAGTTCAAATATGTGTACTTTTACGTAACGCAAAGAGAAAATACCCTAATTATAGAAAACGTTTATATTTTCCTGAAAACGAAATATTATCTTGTCTTCTGCAGCGGTTAATTTTGCTGCACCCTGTATATATATTTCGATGTCAGAACAAAATATGCTGTTTTCATATTCAAGACATCAGGATAGATACGAAAGGCACAAATTAGGAGAAAAATTATAAAATGATGAAGTAAGCAAGATATATAATACATGAACGACTTTAAACCTTACCTTTTCAATGAGATCACATGACGCGCACCTTCGGTCAAAAATTGATTCGAATTACCACTGAGTTATTCACTTTTCTTATAATTTTCTTATTTCACGTAAAACTATTGGTTGGCAAACTTCTGACAATATATCATATGTCAATATGTACATATATAATTGTTACGAATTGTTGTGTATTATAATCTGTTTTGATCTATATCTTCCGAACTATTTAACATATTTTCACGAAATACAGCTCAAACTGCAGTGCAGGCACATCTTTCATAAAGATCCCAAACCGGGATCCCTATGGTTGATATCAAGTACCTTATTCTTTACCATTTTTGGTACTACTTTTGTGTTTTTATCAAAATAACGCATATTTCACTGCACACCCCTTCCCTGAAACACCACTATGGTGCTTGCATATGACATCCCAAGTTCAAATATGTGTATTTTTACGTAACACAAAGAGAAAATACCCTAATTATAGAAAACGTTTATATTTTCCTGAAAACGAAATATTATCTTGTCTTCTGCAACGGTTAATTTTGCTGCACCCTGTATATATATTTCGATGTCAGAACAAAATATGCTGTTTTCACATTCTACACATCACGATAGACACGAAAGGCACAAATTAGCAGAAAAATTATAAAATGATGAAGTAAGCAAGATATATAATACATGAAGGATTTTAACCCTTACCTTTTCAATGAGATCACATGACGCGCACCTTCTTTCAAAAATTGATTCGAATTACCACTGAGTTATTCACTTTTCTTATAATTTTCTTATTTCACGTAAAACTATTGGTTGGCAAACTTCTGACAATATATCATATGTCAATATGTACATATTGAATTGTTACTAATTGTTGCGTATTATAATCTGTTTTGGTCTATATCTTCCGAACTATTTAACATATTTTCACGAAATAAGAATCAAATTGCAGTGCAGGCACATCTTTCATAGACACCGCAAGCCGGAGTCCCTATGGTTGATACCAAGTACCTTATTCTCTACCAAGTTTGGTACTACTTATTTGCTTTTTTCAAAATAACGCATATTTCACTGCAAACCCTTACCCTGACACACCACTATGTTGCTTGTATATGACACCCGAAGTTCAAATATGTGTATTTTTACGTAACACAAAGAGAAAATACCCTAATTATAGAAAACGTTTATATTTTCCAAAAAACGAAATATTATCTTTTCTTCTGCAGCGGTAAATTTTGCTGCACCCTGTATATATATTTCGATGTCAGAACAAAATATGCTGTTTTCATATTCAACACATCAGGATAGATACTAAAGCCACAAACTAGCAGAAAAATTATAAAATGATGAAGTAAGCAAGATATAAAAACATGAAGGACTTTAACCCTTACCTTTTCAATGAGATCACATGACGCGCACCTTCTGTCAAAAATTGATTCGAATTACCAATCAGTTATTCACTTTTCTTATAATTTTCTTATTTCACGTAAAACTATTGGTTGGCAACCTTCTGACAATATATCATATGTCAATAGTTACATATTGAATTGTTACGAATTGTTGTGTATTATAATCTGTTTTGGTATCTATCTTCATAACTATTTAACATATTTTCACGAAATAAAGCTCAAACTGCAGAGCAGGCACATCTTTCATAGAGATCCCAAACCGGCATCCCTAAGGTTGATATCAAGTACCTTATTCTTTACCATTTTTGGTACTACTTTTGTGTTTTTATCAAAATAACGCATATTTCACTGCACACCCCTTCCCTGAAACACCACTATGTTGCTTGCATATGACATCCGAAGTTCAAATATGTGTATTTTTACGTAACACAAAGAGAAAATACCCTAATTATAGAAAACGTTTATATTTTCCTGAAAACGAAATATTATCTTGTCTTCTGCAACGGTTAATTTTGCTGCACCCTGTATATATATTTCGATGTCAGAACAAAATATGCTGTTTTCACATTCTACACATCAGGATAGACACGAAAGGCACAAATTAGCAGAAAAATTATAAAATGATGAAGGTAGTAAGATATATTCTACATGAACGACTTTAACCCTTACCTTTTCGATGAGATCACGTGACGCACACCTTCTGTCAAAAATTGATTCCAATTACCACTGAGTTATTCACTTTTCTTATAATTTTCTTATTTCACGTAAAACTATTGGTTGGCAACCTTCTGACAATATATCATATGTCAATAGTTACATATTGAATTGTTACGAATTGTTGTGTATTATAATCTGTTTTGGTATCTATCTTCATAACTATTTAACATATTTTCACGAAATAAAGCTCAAACTGCAGAGCAGGCACATCTTTCATAGAGATCCCAAACCGGCATCCCTAAGGTTGATATCAAGTACCTTATTTTTTACAATTTTTGGTACTACTTTTGTGTTTTTTTCAAAATAACGCATATTTCACTGCAAACCCCTTCCCTGACACAACACTATGTTGCTTGCATATGACACCCGAAGTTCAAATATGTGTATTTTTACGTAACACAAAGAGAAAATACCCTAATTATAGAAAACGTTTATATTTTCCTGAAAACGAAATATTATCTTGTCTTCTGCAACGGTAAATTTTGCTGCACCCTGTATATATATTTCGATGTCAGAACAAAATATGCTGTTTTCATATTCAACACATCAGGATAGATACGAAAGGCACAAATTAGCAGAAAAATTATAAAATGATGAAGTAAGCAAGATATATAATACATGAAGGACTTTAACCCTTACCTTTTCAATGAGATCACATGACGCGCACCTTCTTTCAAAAATTTATTCGAATTACCACTGAGTTATTCACTTTTCTTATATATTTTTTTTATTTCACGTAAAACTGTGGGTTAGCAACCTTCTGACAATATATCATATGTCAATATGTACATATTGAATTGTTACGAATTGTTGTGTATTATAATCTGTTTTGATCTATATCTTCCGAACTATTTAACATATTTTCACGAAATAAAGCTCAAACTGCAGTGCAGGCATATCTTTCATAGACACCCCAAACCGGAATCCCTATGATTGATATCAAGTACCTTATTCTTTACCATTTTTGGTACTACTTTTGTGTTTTTTTTCAAAATAACGCATATTTCACTGCACACCCCTTCCCTGAAACACCACTATGTTGCTTGCATATGACACCCGAAGTTAAAATATGTGCATTTTTACGTAACACAAAGAGAAAATACCCTAATTATAGAAAACGTTTATATTTTCCTGAAAACGAAATATTATCTTGTCTTCAGCAACGGTTAATTTTGCTGCACCCTGTATATATATTTCGATGTCAGAACAAAATATGCTGTTTTCACATTCTACACATCAGGATAGACACGAAAGGCACAAATTAGCAGAAAAATTAAAAAAATGATGAAGATAGTAAGATATATTCTACATGAACGACTTTAACCCTTACGTTTTCGATGAGATCACGTGACGCACACCTTCTGTCAAAAATTGATTCGAATTACCACTGAGTTATTCACTTTTCTTATAATTTTCTTATTTCACGTAAAACTATTGGTTGGCAACCTTCTGACAATATATCGTATGTCAATATGTACATATTGAATTGTTACTAATTGTTGCGTATTATAATCTGTTTTGGTCTATATCTTCCGAACTATTTAACATATTTTCACGAAATAAAGCTCAAATTGCAGTGCAGGCACATCTTTCATAGAGATCCCAAACTGGGATCCCTATGGTTGATATCAAGTACCTTATTCTCTACCATTTTTGGTACTACTTTTGTGTTTTTTTCAAAATAACGCATATTTCACTGCACACCCCTTCCTTGACACACCACTATGTTGCTTGCATATGACACCCGAAGTTCAAATATGTGTATTTTTACGTAACACAAACAGAAAATACGCTAATTATAGAAAACGTTTATATTTTCCTGAAAACGAAATATTATCTTGTCTTCAGCAACGGTTAATTTTGCTGCACCCTGTATATATATTTCGATGTCAGAACAAAATATGCTGTTTTCACATTCTACACATCAGGATAGACACGAAAGGCACAAATTAGCAGAAAAATTAAAAAAATGATGAAGATAGTAAGATATATTCTACATGAACGACTTTAACCCTTACGTTTTCGATGAGATCACGTGACGCACACCTTCTGTCAAAAATTGATTCGAATTACCACTGAGTTATTCACTTTTCTTATAATTTTCTTATTTCACGTAAAACTATTGGTTGGCAACCTTCTGACAATATATCGTATGTCAATATGTACATATTGAATTGTTACTAATTGTTGCGTATTATAATCTGTTTTGGTCTATATCTTCCGAACTATTTAACATATTTTCACGAAATAAAGCTCAAATTGCAGTGCAGGCACATCTTTCATAGAGATCCCAAACTGGGATCCCTATGGTTGATATCAAGTACCTTATTCTCTACCATTTTTGGTACTACTTTTGTGTTTTTTTCAAAATAACGCATATTTCACTGCACACCCCTTCCCTGACACACCACTATGTTGCTTGCATATGACACCCGAAGTTCAAATATGTGTATTTTTACGTAACACAAACAGAAAATACGCTAGTTATAGAAAACGTTTATATTTTCCTGAAAACGAAATATTATCTTGTCTTCTGCAACGGTTAATTTTGCTGCACCCTGTATATATATTTCAATGTCAGAACAAAATATGCTGTTTTCACATTCTACACATCAGGATAGATACGAAAGGCACAAATTAGCAGAAAAATTATAAAATGATGAAGGAGGTAAGATATATCCCACATGAACGACTTTAACCCTCACGTTTTCGATGAGAACACGTGACGCACACCTTCTGTCAAAAATTAATTCCAATTACCACTCAGTTATTCACTTTTCTTATAATTTTCTTATTTCACGTAAAACTGTTAGTTGGCAACCTTCTGACAATATATCATATGTCAATATGTACATATTGAATTGTTACTAATTGTTGCGTATTATAATCTGTTTTGGTCTATATCTTCCGAACTATTTAACATATTTTCACGAAATAAAGCTCAAACTGCAGTGCAAGCACATCTTTCATAGAGATCACAAACCGGGATCCCTATGGTTGATATCAAGTACCTTATTCTTTACCATTTTTGGTACTACTTTTGTGTTTTTTTCAAAATAAAACTGCAAATCCCTTTCCTGACACACCACTATGTTGCTTGCATATGACACCCGAAGTTCAAATATGTGTATTTTTACGTAACACAAAGAGAAAATACCCTAATTATAGAAAACGTTTATATTTTCCTGAAAACGAAATATTATCTTGTCTTCTGCAACGGTAAATTTTGCTGCACCCTGTATATATATTTCGATGTCAGAACAAAATATGCTGTTTTCATATTCAACACATCAGGATAGATACGAAAGGCACAAATTAGCAGAAAAATTATAAAATGATGAAGTAAGCAAGATATATAATACATGAAGGACTTTAACCCTTACCTTTTCAATGAGATCACATGACGCGCACCTTCTTTCAAAAATTGATTCCAATTACCACTCAGTTATTCACTTTTCTTATATATTTTTTTATTTCACGTAAAACTGTCGGTTAGCTACCTTCTGACAATATATCATATGTCAATATGTACATATTGAATTGTTACGAATTGTTGTGTATTGTAATCTGTTTTGATCTATATCTTCCGAACTATTTAACATATTTTCACGAGATAAAGCTCAAACTGCAGTGCTGGCATATCTTTCATAGAGATCCCAAACCGGGATCCCTATGGTTGATATCAAGTACCTTATTCTCTACCATTTTTGGTACTACTTTTGTGTTTTTTTCAAAATAACGCATATTTCACTGCACACCCCTTCCCTGACACACCACTATGTTGCTTGCATATCACACCCGAAGTTCAAATATGTGTATTTTTACGTAACACAAAGAGAAAATACGCTAATTATACAAAACGTTTATATTTTCCTGAAAACGAAATATTATCTTGTCTTCTGCAACGGTTAATTTTGCTGCACCCTGTATATATATTTCAATGTCAGAACAAAATATGCTGTTTTCACATTCTACAAATCAGGATAGATACGAAAGGCACAAATTAGCAGAAAAATTATAAAATGATGAAGGAGGTAAGATATATCCCACATGAACGACTTTAACCCTTACGTTTTCGATGAGAACACGTGACGCACACCTTCTGTCAAAAATTGATTCCAATTATCACTCAGTTTTTCACTTTTCTTATAATTTTCTTATTTCACGTAAAACTGTTGGTTGGCAACCTTCTGAAAATATATCATATGTCAATACTTACATATTGAATTGTTACGAATTGTTGTGTATTATAATCTGTTTTGGTCTATATCTTCCGAACTATTTAACATATTTTCACGAAATAAAGCTCAAACTACAGTGCAGGCACATCTTTCATAGAGATCTCAAACCGGGATCCCTATGGTTGATATCAAGTACCTTATTCTTTACCATTTTTGGTACTACTTTTGTGTTTTTTTCAAAATAAAACTGCAAATCCCTCTCCTGACACACCACTATGTTGCTTGCGTATGACACCCGAAGTTCAAATATGTGTACTTTTACGTAACGCAAAGAGAAAATACCCTAATTATAGAAGACGTTTATATTTTCCTGAAAACGAAATATTATCTTGTCTTCTGCAGCGGTTAATTTTGCTGCACCCTGTATATATATTTCGATGTCAGAACAAAATATGCTGTTTTCATATTCAACACATCAGGATAGATACGAAAGGCACACATTAGCAGAGAAATTATAAAATGATGAAGTAAGCAAGATATATAATACATGAACGACTTTAAACCTTACCTTTTCAATGAGATCACATCACGCGCACCTTCGGTCAAAAATTGATTCCAATTACCACTGAGTTATTTACTTTTCTTATATTTTTTTATTTTACGTAAAACTGTCGGTTTGCAACCTTCTGACAATATAGCATATGTTAATATGTACATATTGAATTGTTACTAATTGTTGCGTATTATAATCTGTTTTGGTCTATATCTTCCGAACTATTTAACATATTTTCACGAAATAAGAATCAAATTGCAGTGCAGGCACATCTTTCATAGACACCGCAAGCCGGAGTCCCTATGGTTGATACCAAGTACCTTATTCTCTACCAAGTTTGGTACTACTTATTTGCTTTTTTCAAAATAACGCATATTTCACTGCAAACCCTTACCCTGACACACCACTATGTTGCTTGTATATGACACCCGAAGTTCAAATATGTGTATTTTTACGTAACACAAAGAGAAAATACCCTAATTATAGAAAACGTTTATATTTTCCAAAAAACGAAATATTATCTTTTCTTCTGCAGCGGTAAATTTTGCTGCACCCTGTATATATATTTCGATGTCAGAACAAAATATGCTGTTTTCATATTCAACACATCAGGATAGATACTAAAGCCACAAACTAGCAGAAAAATTATAAAATGATGAAGTAAGCAAGATATAAAAACATGAAGGACTTTAACCCTTACCTTTTCAATGAGATCACATGACGCGCACCTTCTTTCAAAAATTGATTCGAATTACCACTGAGTTATTCACTTTTCTTATATACTTTTTATTTCACGTAAAACTGTGGGTTAGCAACCTTCTGACAATATATCATATGTCAATATGTACATATTGAATTGTTACGAATTGTTGTGTATTATAATCTGTTTTGATCTATATCTTCCGAACTATTTAACATATTTTCACGAAATAAAGCTCAAACTGCAGTGCAGGCATATCTTTCATAGACACCCCAAACCGGAATCCCTATGATTGATATCAAGTACCTTATTCTTTACCATTTTTGGTACTACTTTTGTGTTTTTTTTTTTCAAAATAACGCATATTTCACTGCACACCCCTTCCCTGACACACCACTATGTTGCTTGCATATGACACCCGAAGTTAAAATATGTGTATTTTTACGTAACACAAAGAGAAAATACCCTAATTATAGAAAACGTTTATATTTTCCTGAAAACGAAATATTATCTTGTCTTCAGCAACGGTTAATTTTGCTGCACCCTGTATATATATTTCGATGTCAGAACAAAATATGCTGTTTTCACATTCTACACATCAGGATAGACACGAAAGGCACAAATTAGCAGAAAAATTAAAAAAATGATGAAGATAGTAAGATATATTCTACATGAACGACTTTAACCCTTACGTTTTCGATGAGATCACGTGACGCACACCTTCTGTCAAAAATTGATTCGAATTACCACTGAGTTATTCACTTTTCTTATAATTTTCTTATTTCACGTAAAACTGTTGGTTGGCAACCTTCTGACAATATATCGTATGTCAATATGTACATATTGAATTGTTACTAATTGTTGCGTATTATAATCTGTTTTGGTCTATATCTTCCGAACTATTTAACATATTTTCACGAAATAAAGCTCAAATTGCAGTGCAGGCACATCTTTCATAGAGATCCCAAACTGGGATCCCTATGGTTGATATCAAGTACCTTATTCTCTACCATTTTTGGTACTACTTTTGTGTTTTTTTCAAAATAACGCATATTTCACTGCACACCCCTTACCTGACACACCACTATGTTGCTTGCATATGACACCCGAAGTTCAAATATGTGTATTTTTACGTAACACAAATAGAAAATACGCTAATTATAGAAAACGTTTATATTTTCCTGAAAACGAAATATTATCTTGTCTTCTGCAACGGTTAGTTTTGCTGCACCCTGTATATATATTTCAATGTCAGAACGAAATATGCTGTTTTCACATTCTACACATCAGGATAGATACGAAAGGCACAAATTAGCAGAAAAATTATAAAATGATGAAGGAGGTAAGATATATCGCACATGAACGACTTTAACCCTTACGTTTTCGATGAGAACACGTGACGCACACCTTCTGTCAAAAATTAATTCCAATTACCACTCAGTTATTCACTTTTCTTACAATTTTCTTATTTCACGTAAAACTGTTGGTTGGCAACCTTCTGACAATATATCATATGTCAATATGTACATATTGAATTGTTACTAATTGTTGCGTATTATAATCTGTTTTGGTCTATATCTTCCGAACTATTTAACATATTTTTACGAAATAAAGCTCAAACTGCAGTGCAGGCACATCTTTCATAGAGATCCCAAACCGGGATCCCTATGGTTGATATCAAGTACCTTATTCTTTACCATTTTTGGTACTACTTTTGTTTTTTTTTTTCAAAATAAAACTGCAAATCCCTTTCCTGACACACCACTATGTTGCTTGCATATGACACCCGAAGTTCAAATATGTGTATTTTTAGGTAACACAAAGAGAAAATACCCTAATTATAGAAAACGTTTACATTTTCCTGAAAACGAAATATTATCTTGTCTTCTGCAAAGGTTAATTTTGCTCCACCCTGTATATATATCTCGATGTCAGAACAAAATATGCTGTTTTCACGTTCTACACATCAGGATAGACACGAAAGGCACAAATTAGCAGAAAAATTATAAAATGATCAAGGTAGTAAGATATATTCTACATGAACGACTTTAACCCTTACCTTTTCGATGAGATCACGTGACGCACACCTTCTGTCAAAAATTGATTCGAATTACCACTGAGTTATTCACTTTTCTTATAATTTTCTTATTTCACGTAAAACTGTTGGTTAGCAACCTTCTGACAATATATCATATGTCGATACTTACATATTGAATTGTTACGAATTGTTGTGTATTACAATCTGTTTCGATCTTTATCTTCCGAACTGTTTAACATATTTTCACGAAATAAAGCTCAAACTGCAGTGCAGGCACATCTTTCATAGTGATCCCAAACCGGGATCCCTATGGTTGATATCAAGTACCTTATTCTTTACCATTTTTGGTACTACTTTTGTGTTTTTTTCAAAATAAAACTGCAAATTCCTTTCCTTACACACCACTATGTTACTTGCATATGACACCCGAAGTTCAAATATGTGTATTTTTACGTAACACAAAGAGAAAATACCCTAATTATAGAAAAAGTTTATATTTTCCTGAAAACGAAATATTATCTTGTCTTCTGCAACGGTTAATTTTGCTGCACCCTGTATATATATTTCGATGTCAGAACAAAATATGCTGTTTTCATATTCAACACATCAGGATAGATACGAAAGGCACAAATTAGCAGAAAAATTATAAAATGATGAAGTAAGCAAGATATATAATACATGAAGGACTTTAACCCTTACCTTTTCAATGAGATCACATGACGCACACCTTCTTTCAAAAATTGATTCCAATTACCGCTGAGTTATTCACTTTTCTTATATATTTTTTTATTTCACGTAAAACCGTCGGTTAGCAACCTTCTGACAATATATCATATGTCAATATGTACATATTGAATTGTTACGAATTGTTGTGTATTATAATCTGTTTTGATCTATATCTTCCGAACTATTTAACATATTTTCACGAAATAAAGCTCAAACTGCAGTGCAGGCACATCTTTCATAGAGATCCCAAACCGGGATCCCTATGGTTGATATCAAGTACCTTATTCTTTACTATTTTTGGTACTACTTTTGTGTTTTTATCAAAATAACGCATATTTCACTGCACACCCCTTCCCTGAAACACCACTATGTTGCTTGCATATGACATCCGAAGTTCAAATATGTGTATTTTTACGTAACACAAAGAGAAAATACCCTAATTATAGAAAACGTTTATATTTTCCTGAAAACGAAATATTATCTTGTCTTCTGCAACGGTTAATTTTGCTGCACCCTGTATATATATTTCGATGTCAGAACGAAATATGCTGTTTTCACATTCTACACATCAGGATAGATACGAAAGGCACAAATTAGCAGAAAAATTATAAAATGATGAAGGTAGTAAGATATATCCTACATGACCGACTTTAATCTTTACCTTTTCGATGAGATCACGTGACGCACACCTTCTGTCAAAAATTGATTCCAATTACCACTGAGTTGTTCACTTTTCTTATAATTTTCTTGTTTCACGTAAAACTATTGGTTGGCAACCTTCTGACAATATATCATATGTCAATAGTTACATATTGAATTGTTACGAATTGTTGTGTATAATAATCTGTTTTGGTATCTATCTTCATAACTATTTAACATATTTTCACGAAATAAAGCTCAAACTGCAGAGCAGGCACATCTTTCATAGAGATCCCAAACCGGCATCCCTAAGGTTGATATCAAGTACCTTATTTTTTACAATTTTTGGTACTACTTTTGTGTTTTTTTCAAAATAACGCATATTTCACTGCAAACCCCTTCCCTGACACACCACTATGTTGCTTGCATATGACACCCGAAGTTCAAATATGTGTATTTTTACGTAACACAAAGAGAAAATACCCTAATTATAGAAAACGTTTATATTTTCCTGAAAACGAAATATTATCTTGTCTTCTGCAACGGTAAATTTTGCTGCACCCTGTATATATATTTCGATGTCAGAACAAAATATGCTGTTTTCATATTCAACACATCAGGATAGATACGAAAGGCACAAATTAGCAGAAAAATTATAAAATGATGAAGTAAGCAAGATATATAATACATGAAGGACTTTAACCCTTACCTTTTCAATGAGATCACATGACGCGCACCTTCTTTCAAAAATTGATTCGAATTACCACTGAGTTATTCACTTTTCTTATATATTTTTTTTATTTCACGTAAAACTGTGGGTTAGCAACCTTCTGACAATATATCATATGTCAATATGTACATATTGAATTGTTACGAATTGTTGTGTATTATAATCTGTTTTGATCTATATCTTTCGAACTATTTAACATATTTTCACGAAATAAAGCTCAAACTGCAGTCCAGGCACATCTTTCATAGTGATCCCAAACCGGGATCCCTATGGTTGATATCAAGTACCTTGTTCTTTACCATTTTTGGTACTACTTTTGTGTTTTTTTTTCAAAATAAAGCATATTTCACTGCAAACCTCTTCCCTGACACACCACTACGTTGCTTGCATATGACACCCGAAGTTCAAATATGTGTATTTTTACGTAACACAAAGAGAAAATACCCTAATTATAGAAAACGTTTATATTTTCCTGAAAACGAAATATTATCTTGTCTTCTGCAACGGTTAATTTTGCTCCACTTTGTATATATATTTCGATGTCAGAACAAAATATGCTGTTTTCACATTCTACACATCAGGATAGACACGAAAGGCACAAATTAGCAGAAAAATTAAAAAAATGATGAAGATAGTAAGATATATTCTACATGAACGACTTTAACCCTTACGTTTTCGATGAGATCACGTGACGCACACCTTCTGTCAAAAATTAATTCGAATTACCACTGAGTTATTCACTTTTCTTATAATTTTCTTATTTCACGTAAAACTATTGGTTGGCAACCTTCTGACAATATATCGTATGTCAATATGTACATATTGAATTGTTACTAATTGTTGCGTATTATAATCTGTTTTGGTCTATATCTTCCGAACTATTTAACATATTTTCACGAAATAAAGCTCAAATTGCAGTGCAGGCACATCTTTCATAGAGATCCCAAACTGGGATCCCTATGGTTGATATCAAGTACCTTATTCTCTACCATTTTTGGTACTACTTTTGTTTTTTTTTCAAAATAACGCATATTTCACTGCACACCCCTTCCCTGACACACCACTATGTTGCTTGCATATGACACCCGAAGTTCAAATATGTGTATTTTTACGTAACACAAAGAGAAAATACGCTAATTATAGAAAACGTTTATATTTTCCTGAAAACGAAATATTATCTTGTCTTCTGCAACGGTTAATTTTGCTGCACCCTGTATATATATTTCAATGTCAGAACAAAATATGCTGTTTTCACATTCTACACATCAGGATAGATACGAAAGGCACAAATTAGCAGAAAAATTATAAAATGATGAAGGAGGTAAGATATATCCCACATGAACGACTTTAACCCTTACGTTTTCGATGAGAACACGTGACGCACACCTTCTGTCAAAAATTAATTCCAATTACCACTCAGTTATTCACTTTTCTTATAATTTTCTTATTTCACGTAAAACTGTTGGTTGGCAACCTTCTGACAATATATCATATGTCAATATGTACATATTGAATTGTTACAAATTGTTGCGTATTATAATCTGTTTTGGTCTATATCTTCCGAACTATTTAACATATTTTCACGAAATAAAGCTCAAACTTCAGTGCAGTCACATCTTTCATAGAGATCCCAAACCGGGATCCCTATGGTTGATATCAAGTACCTTATTCTTTACCATTTTTGGTACTACTTTTGTGTTTTTTTCAAAATAAAACTGCAAATCCCTTTCCTGACACACCACTATGTTGCTTGCATATGACACCCGAAGTTCAAATATGTGTATTTTTAGGTAACACAAAGAGAAAATACCCTAATTATAGAAAACGTTTATATTTTCCTGAAAACGAAATATTATCTTGTCTTCTGCAACGGTTAATTTTGCTCCACCCTGTATATATATCTCGATGTCAGAACAAAATATGCTGTTTTCACGTTCTACACATCAGGATAGACACGAAATTCACAAATTAGCAGAAAAATTATAAAATGATCAAGGTAGTAAGATATATTCTACCCTCCTGAGACCCAAGACAAGACTAAAATGAATTTTGTCATCAAAAATGCATTTCTTAGATGAAAATCAGATGTAAAAGTCAATTCAAGAAAAAATTATCAACTCAGATTTTTTATGGTGTCATAATTGAATGTTCCCTATAGGGAACATTGGGCCTCCAGCTCATGTTTTGTGAGAGTATTTTTTAAAGAATAAGTCAATGTTTATTTCAACTATGTTACTATTTTTTGTCAATTATATGTACAATATATCATTACAAGGATTAAGAATAGAGTGTAAATTTTATCATATATACATAGTTATAGATACACTTAAAATACGTACAATAAACTACCTTTATATGATATCGTTGAAATTTGACCTTTTCGTCTACTTTTATATATATTGTTCCCAAAAATTACAGCATGTTGTGGTACTCTTTGAAACAATTTCTATTAGCTACCAGGCACAAGTGAACATTACATGCCTTGAACAGAACTTTGGCTTTATTGCTCTTACATCCAGGAAGTCGACATCTATGTGCTTCGCTATCCATAATTTTCGGGATATGAAGAGAACCTTCCTGAACTGAGCTGAGGAATGGGACTTGTTGCTTGGCGTTTTCGTGGATTTCTTGTCATTTCACTTTCTTCATCGGTTTAGTTCTCTGTCTCTAGCTCTCCATAGTCCTTCATTTTCGTTGTATCGTGGAGAGGGGATTCTGCAAGAGACATTTTGAAGTCAAGAAACTGGAAACTGTTCTTTCTAGGTGTGCCTCTTACTATTTCATCTCGCCTCATTTCTAACCAACTGGCTGCAATGGCAAAGTCATAGAGATGCATAATAACTCTGACTGTCCATTTCCTCGTTCGTGTTTGAGTTCAGTAGTATGAGATAACTCCGTCCAAAAGATCAACACCTCCCATTTCGGAATTGTAACTTCTTACAATTTTTGGCCTCTGGACAGTCACATACTTTTTTTTTCTTACACCATCTCTTACACTCATCGAATGGTAAGCAACCATCTACAGAAGATGTCAAGAGTACAGGCTTATTATCAAACCATTTTGTTATGCATATTTGTCCATCATTTCTAACCACCTGATCAATTGATCCCCTACCTAGGGATTGCAACTTCCTCTCAGATTTCAAACTTACAGCTTGGAGAATATTTCCTTTTCTTATGGTACCCGTTCCCTGCATCTTGGCTTCCAAATGAAGTAAATCAAGGAGTGTAATGGACGTAAAAAATCGATCCATATATATTGTACAACCTTCCGGAAGAGATGATGTTAGTTTCGTAACAGCCTTTTCACCGATAGTCAGATTCTTCATTTCAGGATTATCTGATTTTAAAATTGTGTCCAGTGAAGGATACTTCAAATACGACATCATAACTATAACTCCAAATATTTTTTTTGATCTCGTCAGGCGTAGCGTTTAAGATCTTACCAGTCTTAACATGATATATTTTGTTAGTTGCTTTACTAACGTCTTTGTAAAAAACACCAGGAAATTACTTTTCAAAATGTTGGATCGGGCGAGGCATTTTCTTACATCGCAGACATCTGGTTGAAAATCAGGAGCAGGGGGGCAAAGGTTACAAAACATCTGTATGCTTCCACCGTGTAGAACGTCCTATACCTTCTAGGTGAACTGGAGAGCCTTGTTCTTCAAAATCTGACTCATCTTGATTTACAAATTGAATGCTGTCCTCTACATAATCCCGTGGAATCAGGTCCAAGTACTCCTCTTCATCTTCATCAGAGAGATCCCAATTGAGTCATTTCCATCGAACAATAGTTCCTCTTGAATTTCTTTGTCTGTCAGAAAAAATAAATTCTGAACCTACGAAATAAAAATAAATTACAATATATTAGGTCTGATATACTCGAAACGCGTTAGATTAATTTGCAAAATATTTTTTTCAAATCCTAGGAGCTGTTTCCATTTAGATTGGGTGAAGATACTATGCATCTCAATTTAAATTCAGTGTGTATTTTCTTAGCTGCGTAAAGACAAAATACGGAAAAATAAACCTTGAATTATAATCAAAGAGTAGATAAAGCCGAATTGATTAGAATGGGGATTTTTGCTCAGATATAGATTTTGGAATCAATTTAAAAATTATCCTAAAACAATAATAAAAAATGTCTCACAAAATCACAAAATATATATTTCGCGTTCGAAGAAATAAGTGAGATATTGGAACTTTGAAACAACGTATGCAAGAAACACTGAAAACGGCCCCTCACCAATTTGATTGGTGTGGTGTCAAGATCAGCTTCTGCATATATGCAAGTTATATGAGAATTGAGTGATCCATTCACGATTTTCTAGTCAGATGTCAAAGGTGATGGTTGAATTCCGATCCAAATATTGCATATATACAGAAGCTAAGTAAGGCAATTTTGAAGCCAATCAAATCAAATTGGCGCGGATTCGTTTCTAGTATTTTTAGCTTATGTCATTTTCAAATTCTTATATTACTTTTATTTGTGTGAACTTAAAAATATCGATATATTTATTTATTCCAGATAATTTCAAATTGAAATAAATTTTTAAAAATAGTGGAAATCACCATTTTAGGTTAATCTTATGCACGATATTCTATCATCATTTCTGTCAATTCATGCACTAAGCTTGCTTTTCCAAGATAGAGGGACATTTCTCTTGGTTGCAATCGTCCCCTCTGGTTATAGAATTAGACCATGTGGAAATAGTGGAAATTTAACATTTACCACGAAGGAATTTTGGCTACAACAGTTCTTTAATTAGATAAATTTTAAATAGTTTAAAACATAGTATAAATTTAGACCATTACTTACGTAAATTAACGTATTGCATAGAGGTAGGCTAAATATTTATCAAGGGCATACACATTATTTTCAGAAAACCTACTCTATCATCTATATGTACTTTCGTGAATTTGGTGACCCAATGTTCCCTATAGGGAACATCGAAAATAAGGACTCGTTTTTTAAATGTTTGTAAGTCGTAAGAAATTACTAATACGATAATTCAACAATACACTACTTATGCGTACATAAAGCAACAATACATAAAATCAAATAAAAGAATCATATTTCTAAACAAATATTTACCTTTACGAGATGAAGCCGCGAAGTTTTCTGTCATCTTCGTTGACTTTCCACTGTCTGATGTCCTAAGAAAACAAATGAACATCGATATTCGCTACGCTGTCACATAGTTGCCAGCTTCAAGTACATGTTCAAGAAAAATACCCGCCTTCCTATTACTGTTATAAAGAAAAACACCAAACATATAGATGTTCCCTATAGGGAACGCTGGGTCTCAGGAGGCTACATGAACGACTTTAACCCTTACCTTTTCGATGAGATCACGTGACGCACACCTTCTGTCAAAAATTGATTCGAATTACCACTGAGTTATTCACTTTTCTTATAATTTTCTTATTTCACGTAAAACTGTTGGTTGGCAACCTTCTGACAATATATCATATGTCGATACTTACATATTGAA
Organism: Thermobia domestica; assembly: GCF_964235325.1. Taxonomy (NCBI): domain Eukaryota; kingdom Metazoa; phylum Arthropoda; class Insecta; order Zygentoma; family Lepismatidae; genus Thermobia; species Thermobia domestica. Next base: position 116,478 of record NW_027656217.1, on the reverse strand, counting down.
TTGTTACGAATTGTTGTGTATTACAATCTTTTTTGATCTTTATCTTCCGAACTGTTTAACATATTTTCACGAAATAAAGCTCAAACTGCAGTGCAGGCACATCTTTCATAGAGATCCCAAACCGGGATCCCTATGGTTGATATCAAGTACCTTATTCTTTACCATTTTTGGTACTACTTTTGTGTTTTTTTCAAAATAAAACTGCAAATCCCTTTCCTTACACACCACTATGTTGCTTGCATATGACACCCGAAGTTCAAATATGTGTATTTTTACGTAACACAAAGAGAAAATACCCTAATTATAGAAAACGTTTATATTTTCCTGAAAACGAAATATTATCTTGTCTTCTGCAACGGTTAATTTTGCTGCACCCTGTATATATATTTCGATGTCAGAACAAAATATGCTGTTTTCATATTCAACACATCAGGATAGATACGAAAGGCACAAATTAGCAGAAAAATTATAAAATGATGAAGTAAGCAAGATATATAATACATGAAGGACTTTAACCCTTACCTTTTAAATGAGATCACATGACGCACACCTTCTTTCAAAAATTGATTCCAATTACCACTGAGTTATTCACTTTTCTTATATATTTTTTTATTTCACGTAAAACTGTCGGTTAGCAACCTTCTGACAATATATCATATGTCAATATGTACATATTGAATTGTTACGAATTGTTGTGTATTATAATCTGTTTTGATCTATATCTTCCGAACTATTTAACATATTTTCACGAAATAAAGCTCAAACTGCAGTGCAGGCACATCTTTCATAGAGATCCCAAACCGGGATCCCTATGGTTGATATCAAGTACCTTATTCTTTACCATTTTTGGTACTACTTTTGTGTTTTTATCAAAATAACGCATATTTCACTGCACACCCCATCCTTGAAACACCACTATGTTGCTTGCATATGACATCCGAAGTTCAAATATGTGTATTTTTACGTAACACAAAGAGAAAATACCCTAATTATAGAAAACGTTTATATTTTCCTGAAAACGAAATATTATCTTGTCTTCTGCAACGGTTAATTTTGCTGCACCCTGTATATATATTTCAATGTCAGAACAAAATATGCTGTTTTCACATTCTACAAATCAGGATAGATACGAAAGGCACAAATTAGCAGAAAAATTATAAAATGATGAAGGAGGTAAGATATATCCCACATGAACGACTTTAACCCTTACGTTTTCGATGAGAACACGTGACGCACACCTTCTGTCAAAAATTAATTCCAATTACCACTCAGTTATTCACTTTTCTTACAATTTTCTTATTTCACGTAAAACTGTTGGTTGGCAACCTTCTGACAATATATCATATGTCAATATGTACATATTGAATTGTTACTAATTGTTGCGTATTATAATCTGTTTTGGTCTATATCTTCCGAACTATTTAACATATTTTTACGAAATAAAGCTCAAACTGCAGTGCAGGCACATCTTTCATAGAGATCCCAAACCGGGATCCCTATGGTTGATATCAAGTACCTTATTCTTTACCATTTTTGGTACTACTTTTGTGTTTTTTTCAAAATAAAACTGCAAATCCCTTTCCTGACACACCACTATGTTGCTTGCATATGACACCCGAAGTTCAAATATGTGTATTTTTAGGTAACACAAAGAGAAAATACCCTAATTATAGAAAACGTTTACATTTTCCTGAAAACGAAATATTATCTTGTCTTCTGCAACGGTTAATTTTGCTCCACCCTGTATATATATCTCGATGTCAGAACAAAATATGCTGTTTTCACGTTCTACACATCAGGATAGACACGAAAGGCACAAATTAGCAGAAAAATTATAAAATGATCAAGGTAGTAAGATATATTCTACATGAACGACTTTAACCCTTACCTTTTCGATGAGATCACGTGACGCACACCTTCTGTTAAAAATTGATTCGAATTACCACTGAGTTATTCACTTTTCTTATAATTTTCTTATTTCACGTAAAACTGTTGGTTAGCAACCTTCTGACAATATATCATATGTCGATACTTACATATTGAATTGTTACGAATTGTTGTGTATTACAATCTGTTTTGATCTTTATCTTCCGAACTGTTTAACATATTTTCACGAAATAAAGCTCAAACTGCAGTGCAGGCACATCTTTCATAGTGATCCCAAACCGGGATCATTATGGTTGATATCAAGTACCTTATTCTTTACCATTTTTGGTACTACTTTTGTGTTTTTTTCAAAATAAAACTGCAAATCCCTTTCCTTACACACCACTATGTTACTTGCATATGACACCCGAAGTTCAAATATGTGTATTTTTACGTAACACAAAGAGAAAATACCCTAATTATAGAAAAAGTTTATATTTTCCTGAAAACGAAATATTATCTTGTCTTCTGCAACGGTTAATTTTGCTGCACCCTGTATATATATTTCGATGTCAGAACAAAATATGCTGTTTTCATATTCAACACATCAGGATAGATACGAAAGGCACAAATTAGCAGAAAAATTATAAATGATGAAGTAAGCAAGATATATAATACATGAAGGACTTTAACCCTTACCTTTTCAATGAGATCACATGACGCACACCTTCTTTCAAAAATTGATTCCAATTACCGCTGAGTTATTCACTTTTCTTATATATTTTTTTATTTCACGTAAAACTGTCGGTTAGCAACCTTCTGAGAATATATCATATGTCAATATGTACATATTGAATTGTTACGAATTGTTGTGTATTATAATCTGTTTTGATCTATATCTTCCGAACTATTTAACATATTTTCACGAAATAAAGCTCAAACTGCAGTGCAGGCACATCTTTCATAGAGATCCCAAACCGGGATCCCTATGGTTGATATCAAGTACCTTATTCTTTACCATTTTTGGTACTACTTTTGTGTTTTTATCAAAATAACGCATATTTCACTGCACACCCCTTCCCTGAAACACCACTATGTTGCTTGCATATGACATCCGAAGTTCAAATATGTGTATTTTTACGTAACACAAAGAGAAAATACCCTAATTATAGAAAACGTTTATATTTTCCTGAAAACGAAATATTATCTTGTCTTCTGCAACGGTTAATTTTGCTGCACCCTGTATATATATTTCGATGTCAGAACGAAATATGCTGTTTTCACATTCTACACATCAGGATAGATACGAAAGGCACAAATTAGCAGAAAAATTATAAAATGATGAAGGTAGTAAGATATATCCTACATGACCGACTTTAATCTTTACCTTTTCGATGAGATCACGTGACGCACACCTTCTGTCAAAAATTGATTCCAATTACCACTGAGTTGTTCACTTTTCTTATAATTTTCTTATTTCACGTAAAACTATTGGTTGGCAACCTTCTGACAATATATCATATGTCAATAGTTACATATTGAATTGTTACGAATTGTTGTGTATTATAATCTGTTTTGGTATCTATCTTCATAACTATTTAACATATTTTCACGAAATAAAGCTCAAACTGCAGAGCAGGCACATCTTTCATAGAGATCCCAAACCGGCATCCCTAAGGTTGATATCAAGTACCTTATTTTTTACAATTTTTGGTACTACTTTTGTGTTTTTTTCAAAATAACGCATATTTCACTGCAAACCCCTTCCCTGACACACCACTATGTTGCTTGCATATGACACCCGCAGTTCAAATATGTGTATTTTTACGTAACACAAAGAGAAAATACCCTAATTATAGAAAACGTTTATATTTTCCTGAAAACGAAATATTATCTTGTCTTCTGCAACGGTAAATTTTGCTGCACCCTGTATATATATTTCGATGTCAGAACAAAATATGCTGTTTTCATATTCAACACATCAGGATAGATACGAAAGGCACAAATTAGCAGAAAAATTATAAAATGATGAAGTAAGCAAGATATATAATACATGAAGGACTTTAACCCTTACCTTTTCAATGAGATCACATGACGCGCACCTTCTTTCAAAAATTGATTCGAATTACCACTGAGTTATTCACTTTTCTTATATATTTTTTTTATTTCACGTAAAACTGTGGGTTAGCAACCTTCTGACAATATATCATATGTCAATATGTACATATTGAATTGTTACGAATTGTTGTGTATTATAATCTGTTTTGATCTATATCTTTCGAACTATTTAACATATTTTCACGAAATAAAGCTCAAACTGCAGTGCAGGCACATCTTTCATAGTGATCCCAAACCGGGATCCCTATGGTTGATATCAAGTACCTTATTCTTTACCATTTTTGGTACTACTTTTGTGTTTTTTTTTCAAAATAAAGCATATTTCACTGCAAACCTCTTCCCTGACACACCACTACGTTGCTTGCATATGACACCCGAAGTTCAAATATGTGTATTTTTACGTAACACAAAGAGAAAATACCCTAATTATAGAAAACGTTTATATTTTCCTGAAAACGAAATATTATCTTGTCTTCTGCAACGGTTAATTTTGCTGCACCCTGTATATATATTTCGATGTCAGAACGAAATATGCTGTTTTCACATTCTACACATCAGGATAGATACGAAAGGCACAAATTAGCAGAAAAATTATAAAATGATGAAGGTAGTAAGATATATCCTACATGACCGACTTTAATCTTTACCTTTTCGATGAGATCACGTGACACACACCTTCTGTCAAAAATTGATTCCAATTACCACTGAGTTATTCACTTTTCTTATAATTTTCTTATTTCACGTAAAACTGTTGGTTGGCAACCTTCTGACAATATATCATATGTCAATAGTTACATATTGAATTGTTACGAATTGTTGTGTATTATAATCTTTTTTTGGTATCTATCTTCATAACTATTTAACATATTTTCACGAAATAAAGCTCAAACTGCAGTGCAGGCACATCTTTCATAGACACCCCAAACCGGAATCCCTATGGTTGATATCAAGTACCTTATTCTTTACCATTTTTGGTACTACTTTTGTGTTTTTTTTTTCAAAATAACGAATATTTCACTGCACACCCCTTCCCTGACACACCACTATGTTGCTTGCATATGACACCCGAAGTTAAAATATGTGTATTTTTACGTAACACAAAGAGAAAATACCCTAATTATAGAAAACGTTTATATTTTCCTGAAAACGAAATATTATCTTGTCTTCAACAACGGTTAATTTTGCTGCACCCTGTATATATATTTTCATGTCAGAACAAAATATGCTGTTTTCACATTCTACACATCAGGATAGACACGAAAGGCACAAATTAGCAGAAAAATTATAAAATGATGAAGGTAGTAAGATATATTCTACATGAACGACTTTAACCCTTACCTTTTCGATGAGATCACGTGACGCACACCTTCTGTCAAAAATTGATTCGAATTACCACTGAGTTATTCACTTTTCTTATAATTTTCTTATTTCACGTAAAACTGTTGGTTGGCAACCTTCTGACAATATATCATATGTCAATAGTTACATATTGAATTGTTACGAATTGTTGTGTATTATAATCTTTTTTTGGTATCTATCTTCCGAACTATTTAACATATTTTCACGATATAAAGCTCAAACTGCAGAGCAGGCACATCTTTCATAGAGATCCCAAACCGGCATCCCTAAGGTTGATATCAAGTACCTTATTTTTTACAATTTTTGGTACTACTTTTGTGTTTTTTTCGAAATAACGCATATTTCACTGCAAACCCCTTCCCTGACACACCACTATGTTGCTTGCATATGACACCCGAAGTTCAAATATGTGTATTTTTACGTAACACAAAGAGAAAATACCCTAATTATAGAAAACGTTTATATTTTCCTGAAAACGAAATATTATCTTGTCTTCTGCAACGGTAAATTTTGCTGCACCCTGTATATATATATTTCGATGTCAGAACAAAATATGCTGTTTTCATATTCAACACATCAGGATAGGTACGAAAGGCACAAATTAGCAGAAAAATTATAAAATGATGAGGTAAGCAAGATATATAATACATGAAGGACTTTAACCCTTACCTTTTCAATGAGATCACATGACGCGCACCTTCTTTCAAAAATTGATTCCAATTACCACTGAGTTATTCACTTTTCTTATATATTTTTTTATTTCACGTAAAACTGTCGGTTAGCTACCTTCTGACAATATATCATATGTCAATATGTACATATTGAATTGTTACGAATTGTTGTGTATTGTAATCTGTTTTGATCTATATCTTCCGAACTATTTAACATATTTTCACGAGATAAAGCTCAAACTGCAGTGCAGGCATATCTTTCATAGAGATCCCAAACCGGGATCCCTATGGTTGATATCAAGTACCTTATTCTCTACCATTTTTGGTACTACTTTTGTGTTTTTTTCAAAATAACGCATATTTCACTGCACACCCCTTCCCTGACACACCACTATGTTGCTTGCATATGACACCCGAAGTTCAAATATGTGTATTTTTACGTAACACAAAGAGAAAATACGCTAATTATACAAAACGTTTATATTTTCCTGAAAACGAAATATTATCTTGTCTTCTGCAACGGTTAATTTTGCTGCACCCTGTATATATATTTCAATGTCAGAACAAAATATGCAGTTTTCACATTCTACAAATCAGGATAGATACGAAAGGCACACATTAGCAGAAAAATTATAAAATGATGAAGGAGGTAAGATATATCCCACATGAACGGCTTTAACCCTTACGTTTTCGATGAGAACACGTGACGCACACCTTCTGTCAAAAATTGATTCCAATTATCACTCAGTTTTTCACTTTTCTTATAATTTTCTTATTTCACGTAAAACTGTTGGTTTGCAACCTTCTGAAAATATATCATATGTCAATACTTACATATTGAATTGTTACGAATTGTTGTGTATTATAATCTGTTTTGGTCTATATCTTCCGAACTATTTAACATATTTTCACGAAATAAAGCTCAAACTGCAGTGCAGGCACATCTTTCATAGACACCGCAAGCCGGAGTCCCTATGGTTGATACCAAGTACCTTATTCTCTACCAAGTTTGGTACTACTTATTTGCTTTTTTCAAAATAACGCATATTTCACTGCAAACCCTTACCCTGACACACCACTATGTTGCTTGTATATGACACCCGAAGTTCAAATATGTGTATTTTTACGTAACACAAAGAGAAAATACCCTAATTATAGAAAACGTTTATATTTTCCAAAAAACGAAATATTATCTTTTCTTCTGCAGCGGTAAATTTTGCTGCACCCTGTATATATATTTCGATGTCAGAACAAAATATGCTGTTTTCATATTCAACACATCAGGATAGATACTAAAGCCACAAACTAGCAGAAAAATTATAAAATGATGAAGTAAGCAAGATATAAAAACATGAAGGACTTTAACCCTTACCTTTTCAATGAGATCACATGACGCGCACCTTCTGTCAAAAATTGATTCGAATTACCAATCAGTTATTCACTTTTCTTATATTTGTTTTATTTCACGTAAAACTGTCTGTTAGCCACCTTCTGACAATATATCATATGTCAATATGTACATATTGAATTGTTACGAATTGTTGCGTATTATAATCTGTTTTGATCTATATCTTCATAACTATTTAACATATTTTCAAGAAATAAAGCTCAAACTGCAGTGCAGGCACATCTTTCATAGAGATCCCAAACCGGAATCCCTATGGTTGATATCAAGTACCTTATTCTTTACCATTTTTGGTACTACTTTTGTGTTTTTTTTTCAAAATAAAGCATATTTCACTGCAAACCTCTTCCCTGACACACCACTATGTTGCTTGCATATGACACCCGAAGTTCAAATATGTGTATTTTTACGTAACACAAAGAGAAAATACCCTAATTATAGAAAACGTTTATATTTTCGGTGCCTTCCATTTCAACTCAGGCAAAAAAATATAAAATTGTACCATCACCATCTCAGATATTGTTGAAACTTTGTTTATTGCAACTAGACATGTTTTTAAGAGACCCATATTTTTTTGTTTTGTCGAAAAAAATTTTTCCGCCAAGTAATGGGCCATCAAAGACGGAGAGTAGAATTTATGAATTGTAGAAGACATGGAAAATGGTCAATTTCGGAGCCTCACCATTCAGCTATGGAGACAGGTAGAGTTATAATTCTTATTGTGGTATGTACATAGGGATATAAATAAACTATATTTTATTATAGTTTGGTTTGCGCATGCGTATCTTTTTGTATATAAATTAACAAATGAACGTCAATTTATCTGAAAAGTCGAAGTTTGCGAATTTTTTTCGAGCACTTCCGGTTCGAATTTTAAAATTCTGTTTTCACGGTTGGTAAGACTTAGTTACCCGCTTTCCGCAAAAATTTTGTATCGCTTCTGTGGTCAACCGTTTTGTCGCAAAAAATTCGAGAAATTGTAAAATTTTGAAAAATCGCCATTTTTGGGCGCTATTTTCTCGAAAACACCATTTTTTAAAATTCTGAAATTTTGTCAGATGGTTCAACTTTACCTGAGTAATAAACACAACAAATATCATTCTCGACCAATGCTTCATGGATTAACTGCAGCCTTTTAAAGTTAGCGAAGTTTCGCTAATTTTGATGTCACAGTTAGCAACACTGGGAACAATGAAAGTGCAATGATTTGATGATGTTTGTGGTTCACATTCATTAAATGAAGAATAAATGGTTTTCTTGGCTGTTTTTTTTTATTATTTTGATTAAAAAGGCTCTCTGAAATAGTAAAATGAGCCTCCCTCTACTTCTCCATTTTCTTAAACTGAAGTAATCTGAGGTGGAAATTACTATTACGAAATAAACAAATTTCAAGTTTACTTACTTTAAATGGTCTTCGGAAACAAAATTTCACTGATTTTTTTTTTTTTTTTTTTTTTTACATGGACCAATCATTTGCTTGGTTGTTGCCTTCTTTGCTAATAGCATGTAACCGTGCAGATGCTCCAATAGATGTTGGTTCACTCATAACTCATCCAGGAGTGGATCTAGGGGGACGATTGCCGCCCCCCCCCCAGAAGAAGAAACTTTCTTATATATATATATATATATATATATATATATATATATATAAAACCCATCCCAGAGTTTGGAGCTCTTAAAAGTAGCTCTAAGTAGCAGTATTACAATCCCCCCCCAGAAGTCCGTCCTGGATCCGCCCCTGCGTAGCACATTGTCGATAGTCACAAAACACTTATTTTCACTTCTCTTATGCTCTTCTGGAAACCTGTACCCTGCTGAAGGTTCATGTGGAAGCATAAACAGCACTTAAACTTCACGTAATTCATGATTTATTCATAATATTTCTGCTACGCACCACTGGTTATCATACACATATGTATATAACAAAAGTTCCTTTTTGCAGATTTCTTAAATCTACACTTTGAATTGCAAAAGTTCGATTTTGGGGGAAGTATGAAGTTAGTTCATGGTGACCGGTTACTGCCATAAAAACTTCGCAATTTTCCGAAAGCCAAAGATTACTTCGTTGAATACCAGTTACCGGTCGCATACTTTCCCTTTCATTCATTTCTCATGATCACCGTCTCCTTAAGCCTAACCGGCATAACCGTGGAACGTAAAACTTAAAAATTTCATTTCATTTTTTTCTTCTGCGGTTTTAATACTGTCAAGTGTGTATCTGTTTTAGCCTAAGGCGCGTTGCCACATTCTTTCCCCCCCCCCTTCCGTCGCAGAGACCCTTGCATGGCCGGTTTCACTGCAAAAACACTGCTTTATCGGACCTGTCTGCATCTCGAACATCTGAAAGCGATTTTTAAAGTGGGATGCAGCACCATCAGAAATCACTGACACGGTTTGGGAAATTGTGGACATCTATTTTCACGTATTCAAACCTTTTTCTATAAAATATATTTTCGCTTTTCTTCGAGTATGTTTAGAATCTTGTCTATGACTATGAGTACATGACCGAATCGTGTGTTTTATCGTCGTTTATTACAACAAAACTGTCAATTGTTTCATATTTCGGTGATAACTCTGAATTTCACTTTGTAGAATAACAGTCCAGTTTTCAACGAAGTCCACATGAAGTAAAATAGAATTTGTATCTTGAAATTTTATACGGTGGTTTTCGGTAGCAATTGATTCTCTTTGGATTTTCTTGATGTAGTCATGAATTACAATTCTTACAGTTAAACCGGCAATGTACGATTCGAAAACAGAAAGTGGCAGTGGTTTTTTTTTTTTTTCTTTAACGAGATCATTATTCTCCCATATGGCATACGTAACCACTTTCATTTTCATCAGGATCAATAATTAAAGACACCACACTTATTTCTTCCACTCCAGGACATTCACCACATTCTTGAAGAAGAAGCTGTCATTTTCTACGGATCATACTACTAAAGGAAATAAGTCACTCATGACAGCTTCAATACAGGTTGCACCTTTGATTTGTAGCAACGCAGTAGCAGCTAACTTAAAATTTGCACAATACACACACACACACACACACACTTCCCTCTCAGGTTGCGAACTGAAACACTTTAGTCGAATACTATAAAATTCCGAGTGACTCATTTTTATGCTGGGATTGTTCTGTTTAAAAATTCAGTAAATTTCTTTGGAATGCGTAAGAAAACGTTACGATTTTTTTAAAAACTTTTTGTCATTTTTCGATCACTGTAATGACATCGCACTTAATTGAGACTTTGTCTGGAGCATTCCAAATCATACTGAGGTAATACTTTAGGCCTTTTATAGATCATCAGAATTCATTGGATGGCCATTTCAAGTAAACTTAAAATTTGTATGTTTCGTAATCGCAATTTCCACCTCAGATTACTTCAGTTTAAGAAAACGGAGGAGTTGGGGGGGGGGCTCGTTTTACTATTTCAGAGAGCCTCTTTGTTCAAAATAATAAAAAATCAGCCAAGAAAACCTTTTATTCTTCATTTAATGAATATGAACCACAAACATCATCAAATCATTGCACTTTTATTGTTCCCAGTGTTGCTAACTGTGACATCAAAATTAGCGAAACTTCGCTAAATTTAAAAGGCTGCAGTTAATCCATGAAGCATTGGTCGAGAATGATATTTGTTGTGTTTATTATTCAGGTAAAGTTGAACCATCTGACAAAATTTCAGAATTTTAAAAAATGGTGTTTTCGAGAAAATGGCGACCAAAAATGGCGATTTTTCAAAATTTTACAATTTCTCGAATTTTTTGCGACAAAACGGTTGACCACAGAAGCGATACAAAATTTTTGTCGGAAAGCGGGTAACTAAGTCTTACCAACCGTGAAAACAGAATTTTAAAATTCGAAACGGAAGTGCTCGAAAAATTTCGCAAACTTCGACTTTTCAGATAAATTGACGTTCATTTGTTAATTTATATACAAAAAGATACGCATGCGCAAACCAAACTATAATAAAATATAGTTTATTTATATTCCTATCTACATACCACAACAAGAATTATAACTCTACCTGTCTCCATAGCTGAATGGTGGGGCTCCGAAGTTGACCATTTTCCATGTCTTTTACAATTCATAAATTGTACTCCCCGTCTTTGATGGCCCATTACTTGGCGGGAAATTTTTTTTCGACAAAACAAAAAAATTGGGTCTCTTAAAAACATGTCTAGTTGCTATAAAAAAAGTTTCAACAATATCTGAGATGGTGATGGTACATGCTCTGCCTGAGTTGAAATGGAAGGCACCTTTCCTGAAAACGAAAAATTATATTGTCTTCTGCAACGGTTAATTTTGCTCCACCCTGTATATATATTTCGATGTCAGAACAAAATATGCTGTTTTCACATTCTACACATCAGGATAGACACGAAAGGCACAAATTAGCAGAAAAATTATAAAATGATGAAGGTAGTAAGATATATTCTACATGAACGACTTTAACTCTTACCTTTTCGATGAGATCACGTGACGCACACCTTGTGTCAAAAATTGATTCCAATTACCACTGAGTTATTCACCTTTCTTATAATTTTCTTATTTCACATAAAACTGTTGGTTGGCAACCTTCTGACAATATATCATATTTCGATACTTACATTTTGAATTGTTACGAATTGTTGTGTATTACAATCTGTTTTGATCTATTTCTTCCGAACTATTTAACATATTTTCACGAAATAAAGCTCAAACTGCAGTGCAGGCACATTTTCATAGAGATCCCAAACCGGGATCCCTATGGTTGATATGAAGTACCTTATTCTCTACCAAGTTTGGTACTACTTTTTTGCTTTTTTCAAAATAACGCATATTTCACTGCAAACCCTTACCTTGAGACACCACTATGTTGCTTGTATATGACACCCGAAGTTCAAATATGTGTATTTTTACGTAACACAAAGAGAAAATACCCTAATTATAGAAAACGTATATATTTTCCAAAAAACGAAATATTATCTTGTCTTCTGCAGCGCTAAATTTTGCTGAACCCTGTATATATATTTCGATGTCAGAACAAAATATGCTGTTTTCATATTCAACACATCAGGATAGATACGAAAGGCACAAATTAGCAGAAAAATTATAAAATGATGAAGGAGGTAAGATATATCCCACATGAACGACTTTAACCTTTACCTTTTCGATGAGAACACGTGACGCACACCTTCTGTCAAAAATTGATTCCAATTACCACTGAGTTATTCACTTTTCTTATAATTTTCTTATTTCACGTAAAACTGTTGGTTGGCAACCTTCTGACAGTATATCATATGTCAATAGTTACATATTGAATTGTTACGAATTGTTGTGTATTATAATCTGTTTTGGTTTATATCTTCATAACTATTTAACATATTTTCACGAAATAAAGCTCAAACTGCAGTGCAGGCACATCTATCATAGAGGTCCAAAACCGGGATGCCTATGGTTGATATCAAGTACCTTATTCTGTACTATGTTTGCTACTACTTTTTTGCTTTTTTCATAATAACGCATATTTCACTGCAAACCCCTACCCTGACACACCACTATGTTGCTTGCATATGACACCCGAAATTCAAATATGTGTATTTTTACGTAACACAAAGAGAAAATACGCCAATTATAGTAAACGTTTATATTTTCCTGAAAACGAAAAATTATCTTGTCTTCTGCAACGGTTAATTTTGCTGCACCCTGTATATATATTTCGATGTCAGAACGAAATATGCTGTTTCACATTCTACACATCAGGATAGATACGAAAGGCACAAATTAGCAGAAAAATTCTAGAATGATGAAGGTAGTAACATATATCCAACATGAACGACTTTAACCATTACCTTTTCGATGAGAACACGTGACGCACAAATTCTGTCAAAAATTGATTCGAATTACCACTGAGTTATTCACTTTTCTTATATATATATTTTTATTTCACGTAAAACTGCCGGTTAGCAACCTTCTGACAATATATCATATGTCAATATGTACATATTGAATTGTTACGAATTGTTGTGTATTATAATCTGTTTTGGTCTATATCTTCCGAACTATTTAACATATTTTCACGAAATAAAGCTCAAACTGCAGTGCAGGCACATCTTTCATAGACACCCCAAACCGGGATCCCTATGGTTGATATCAAGTACCTTATTCTTTACCATTTTTAGTACTACTTTTGTGTTTTTATCAAAATAACGCATATTTCACTGCACACCCCTACCCTGAAACACCACTATGCTGCTTGCATATGACATCCGAAGTTCAAATATGTGTATTTTTACGTAACACAAAGAGAAAATACCCTAATTATAGAAAACGTTTATATTTTCCTGAAAACGAAATATTATCTTGTCTTCTGCAACGGTTAATTTTGCTGCACCCTGTATATATATATTTCGATGTCAGAACAAAATATGCTTTTTTCACATTCTACACATCAGGATAGGTACGAAAGGCACAAATTAGCAGAAAAATTATAAAATGATGAAGGTAGTAAGATATATCCTACATGACCGACTTAACCTTTACCTTTTCGATGAGATCACGTGACGCACACCTTCTGTCAAAAATTGATTCCAATTACCACTGAGTTATTCACTTTTCTTATAATTTTCTTATTTCACGTAAAACTATTGGTTGGCAACCTTCTGACAATATATCATATGTCAATAGTTACATATTGAATTGTTACGAATTGTTGTGTATTATAATCTGTTTTGATCTATATCTTCCGAACTATTTAACATATTTTCACGAAATAAAGCTCAAACTGCAGTGCAGGCACATCTTTCATAGAGATCCCAAACCGGGATCCCTATGGTTGATATCAAGTACCTTATTCTTTACCATTTTTGGTACTACTTTTTGTTTTTTTCAAAATAACGCATATTTCACTGCACACCCCTTCCCTGACACACCACTATGTTGCTTGCATATGACACCCGAAGTTAAAATATGTGTATTTTTAGGTAACACAAAGAGAAAATACCCTAATTATAGAAAACGTTTATATTTTCCTGAAAACGAAATATTATCTTGTCTTCTGCAACGGTTAATTTTGCTGCACCCTATATATATATTTCGATGTCAGAACAAAATATGCTTTTTTCACATTCTACACATCAGGATAGATACGAAAGGCACAAATTAGCAGAAAAATTATAAAATGATGAAGGAGGTAAGATATATCCCACATGAACGACTTTAACCTTTACCTTTTCGATGAGAACACGTGACGCACACCTTCTGTCAAAAATTGCTTCCAATTACCACTGAGTTATTCACTTTTCTTATAATTTTCTTATTTCACGTAAAACTGTTGGTTGGCAACCTTCTGACAATATATCATATGTCAATACTTACATATTGAATTGTTACGAATTGTTGTGTATTATAATCTGTTTTGGTTTATATCTTCATAACTAACTAACATATTTTCACGAAATAAAGCTCAAACTGCGGTACAGGAACATCTTTCATAGAGATCCCAAACCGGGATCCCTATGGTTGATATCAAGTACCTTATTCTTTACCATGTTTGGTACTACTTTTTTTGTTTTTTTTTTTCAAAAAAACGCATATTTCACTGCAAACCCCTACCCTGACACACCACTATGTTGCTTGCTAATGACACCCGAAGTTAAAATATGTGTATTTTTACGTAACACAAAGAGAAAATACGCTAATTATAGAAAACGTTTATATTTTCCTGAAAACGAAATATTATCTTGTCTTCTGCAACGGTTAATTTTTCTGCACCCTGTATATATATTTCGATGTCAGAACAAAATATGCTGTTTTCACATTCTACATATCAGGATAGATACGAAAGGCACAAATTAGCAGAAAAATTATAAAATGATGAAGGAGGTAAGATATATCCCACATGAACGACTTTAACCCTTACCTTTTCGATGAGAACACGTGACGGACACCTTCTGTCAAAAATTGATTCGAATTACCACTGAGTTATTCACTTTTCTTATAATTTTCTTATTTCACGTAAAACTGTTGGTTGGCAACCTTCTGACAATATATCATATATCAATAGGTACATATTGAATTGTTACGAATTGTTGTGTATTATAATCTGTTTTGGTCTATATCTTCCGAACTATTTAACATATTTTCACGAAATAAAACTCAAACTGCAGAGCAGGCACATCTTTCATAGAGATCCCAAATCGGGATCCCTAAGGTTGATATCAAGTACATTATTTTTTACCATTTTTGGTACTACTTTTGTGTTTTTTTCAAAATAACGCATATTTCACTGCAAACCCATTCCCTGACACACCACTATGTTGCTTGCATATGACACCCGAAGTTCAAATATGTGTATTTTTACGTAACACAAAGAGAAAATACCCTAATTATAGAAAACGTTTATATTTTCCTGAAAACGAAATATTATCTTGCCTTATGTAACGGTTAATTTTGCTGCACCCTCTATATATATATTTCGATGTCAGAACAAAATATGCTGTTTTCACATTCTACACATCAGGATAGATACGAAAGGCACAAATTAGCAGAAAAATTATAAAATGATGAAGGTAGTAAGATATATCCTGCAAGAACGACTTTAACCCTTACCTTTTCGATGAGAACACGTGACGCACACCTTCTGTCAAAAATTGATTCGAATTACCACTCAGTTATTCACTTTTCTTATAATTTTCTTATTTCACGTAAAACTGTTGGTTGGCAACCTTCTGACAATATATCA
Source organism: Thermobia domestica (assembly GCF_964235325.1). Classification (NCBI taxonomy): domain Eukaryota; kingdom Metazoa; phylum Arthropoda; class Insecta; order Zygentoma; family Lepismatidae; genus Thermobia; species Thermobia domestica. The sequence continues at coordinate 100,333 of NW_027656217.1, read as the reverse complement.
TATGTCAATACTTACATATTGAATTGTTACGAATTGTTGTGTATTATAATCTGTTTTGGTTTATATCTTCATAACTATTTAACATATTTTCACGAAATAAAGCGCAAACTGCAGTGCAGGCACATCTATCATAGAGGTCCCAAACAGGGATACCTATGGTTGATATCAAGTACCTTATTCTCTACCATGTTTGGTACTACTTTTTTGCTTTTTTCAAAATAACGCATATTTCACTGCAAACCCCTACCCTGACACACCACTATGTTGCTTGCATATGACACCCGAAGTTCAAATATGTGTATTTTTACGTAACACAAAGAGAAAATACGCTAATTATAGAAAACGTTTATATTTTCCTGAAAACGAAATATTATCTTGTCTTCTGCAGCGGTTAATTTTGCTGCACCCTGTATGTATATTTCGATGTCAGAACAAAATATGCTGTTTTCACATTCTGCACATCAGGATAGATACGAAAGGCACAAATTAGCAGAAAAATTATAAAATGATGAAGGAGGTAAGATATATCCCACATGAACGACTTTAACCCTTACGTTTTTGATGAGAACACGTGACGCACACCTTCTGTCAAAAATTGATTCCAATTACCACTCAGTTATTCACTTTTCTTATAATTTTCTTATTTCACGTAAAACTGTTGGTTGGCAAAATTTTGACAATATATAATGTGTCAATACTTACATATTGAATTGTTACGAATTGTTGTGTATTATAATCTGTTTTGGTCTATATCTTCCGAACTATTTAACATATTTTCACGAAATAAAGCTCAAATTGCAGTGCAGGCACATTTTTCATAGACGCCGCAAGCATGGAATCCCTATGGTAGATATCAAGTACCGTATTATCTACCAAGTTTGGTACTACTTTTTTGCTTTTTTCAAAATAACGCATATTTCACTGCAAACCTCTTCCCTGACACACCACTATGTTGCTTGTATATGACACCCGAAGTTCAAATATGTGTATTCTTACGTAACACAAAGAGAAAATACCCTAATTATAGAAAACGTTTATATTTTCCAGAAAACGAAATATTATCTTGTCTCATGCAACGGTAAATTTTGCTGCACCCTATATATATGTTTCTATGTCAGAACAAAATATGCTGTTTTCATATTCAACACATCAGGATAGATACGAAAGGCACAAATTAGCAGAAAAATTATAAAATGATGAAGTAAGCAAGATATATAATACATGAAGGACTTTAACCCTTACCTTTTCAATGAGATCACATGACGCGCCCCTTCTTTCAAAAATTGATTCGAATTACCACTGAGTTATTCACTTTTCTAATATATTTTTTTATTTCACGTAAAACTGTCGGTTAGCAACCTTCTGACAATATATCATATGTCAATATGTACATATTGAATTGTTACGAATTGTTGTGTATTATAATCTGTTTTGATCTTTATCTTCATAACTATTTAACATATTTTCACGAAATAAAGCTCAAACTTCAGTGCAGGCACATCTTTCATAGAGGTCCCAAACCGGGATCCCTATGGTTGATATCAAGTACCTTATTCTTTACCATTTTTGGTACTACTTTTGTGTTTTTATCAAAATAACGCATATTTCACTGCACACCCCTTCCCTGACACACCACTATGTTGCTTGCATATGACACCCGAAGTTCAAATATGTGTATTTTTACGTAACACAAAGAGAAAATACGCTAATTATAGAAAACGTTTATATTTTCCTGAAAACGAAATATTATCTTGTCTTCTGCAGCGGTTAATTTTGCTGCACCCTGTATATATATTTCGATGTCAGAACAAAATATGCTGTTTTCATATTCAACACATCAGGATAGATACGAAAGGCAAAAATTAGCAGAAAAATTATAAAATGATGAAGTAAGCAAGATATATAATACATGAACGACTTTAACCTTTACCTTTTCGATGAGATCACGTGACGCACACCTTCTGTCAAAAATTGATTCTAATTACCACTGAGTTATTCACTTTTCTTATAATTTTCTTATTTCACGTAAAACTGTTGGTTGGCAACCTTCTGATAATATATCATATGTCGATACTTACATATTGAATTGTTACTAATTGTTGCGTATTATAATCTGCTTTGGTCTATATCTTCCGAACTGTTTAACATATTTTCACGAAATAAGAATCAAATTGCAGTGCAGGCACATCTTTCATAGACACCGCAAGCCGGAGTCCCTATGGTTGATATCAAGTACCTTATGCTTTACCATTTTTGGTACTACTTTTGTGTTTTTTTTTCAAAATAAAGCATATTTCACTGCAAACCTCTTCCCTGACACACCACTATGTTGCTTGCATATGACACCCGAAGTTCAAATATGTGTACTTTTACGTAACGCAAAGAGAAAATACCCTAATTATAGAAGACGTTTATATTTTCCTGAAAACGAAATATTATCTTTTCTTCTGCAGCGGTAAATTTTGCTGCACCCTGTATATATATTTCGATGTCAGAACAAAATATGCTGTTTTCATATTCAACACATCAGGATAGATACTAAGGCCACAAATTAGCAGAAAAATTATAAAATGATGAAGTAAGCAAGATATAAAAACATGAAGGACTTTAACCCTTACTTTTTCAATGAGATCACACGACGCGCACCCTCTGTCAAAAATTGATTCGAATTACCAATCAGTTATTCACTTTTCTTATATTTGTTTTATTTCACGTAAAATTGTCTGTTAGCAACCTTCTGACAATATATCATATGTCAATATGTACATATTGAATTGTTACGAATTGTTGCGTATTATAATCTGTTTTGATCTATATCTTCATAACTATTTAACATATTTTCACGAAATAAAGCTCAAACTGCAGTGCAGGCACATCTTTCATAGAGATCCCAAACCGGGATCCCTATGGTTGATATCAAGTACCTTATGCTTTACCATTTTTGGTACTACTTTTGTGTTTTTTTTTCAAAATAAAGCATATTTCGCTGCAAACCTCTTCCCTGACACACCACTATGTTGCTTGCATATGACACCCGAAGTTCAAATATGTGTGTTCTTACGTAACACAAAGAGAAAATACCCTAATTATAGAAAACGTTTATATTTTCCTGAAAACGAAATATTATCTTGTCTTCTGCAACGGTTAATTTTGCTCCACCCTGTATATATATTTCGATGTCAGAACAAAACATGCTGTTTTCACATTCTACACATCAGGATAGACACGAAAGGCACAAATTAGCAGAAAAATTATAAAATGATGAAGTAAGCAAGATATATAATACATGAAGGACTTTAACCCTTACCTTTTCAATGAGATCACATGACGCGCACCTTCTTTCAAAAATTGATTCGAATTACCACTGAGTTATTCACTTTTCTTATATATTTTTTTATTTCACGTAAAACTGTCGGTTAGCAACCTTCTGACAATATATCATATGTCAATATGTACATATTGAATTGTTACGAATTGTTGTGTATTATAATCTGTTTTGATCTATATCTTCCGAACTATTTAACATATTTTCACGAAATAAAGCTCAAACTGCAGTGCAGGCACATCTTTCATAGAGATCCCAAACCGGGATCCCTATGGTTGATATGAAGTACCTTATTCTCTACCAAGTTTGGTACTACTTTTTTGCTTTTTTCAAAATAACGCATATTTCACTGCAAACCCTTACCTTGAGACACCACTATGTTGCTTGTATATGGCACCCGAAGCTCAAATATGTGTATTTTTACGTAACACAAAGAGAAAATACCCTAATTATAGAAAACGTTTATATTTTCCTGAAAACGAAATATTATCTTGTCTTCTGCAGCGGTAAATTTTGCTGCAACCTGTATATATATTTCGATGTCAGAACAAAATATGCTGTTTTCACATTCTACACATCAGGATAGACACGAAAGGCACAAATTAGCAGAAAAATTATAAAATGATGAAGGTAGTAAGATATATTCTACATGAACGACTTTAACCCTTACCTTTTCGATGAGATCACGTGACGCACACCTTCTGTCAAAAATTGATTCGAATTACCACTGAGTTATTCACCTTTCTTATAATTTTCTTATTTCACATAAAACTGTTGGTTGGCAACCTTCTGACAATATATCATATTTCGATACTTACCTTTTGAATTGTTACGAATTGTTGTGTATTACAATCTGTTTTGATCTATTTCTTCCGAACTATTTAACATATTTTCACGAAATAAAGCTCAAACTGCAGTGCAGGCACATTTTCATAGAGATCCCAAACCGGGATCCCTATGGTTGATATGAAGTACCTTATTCTCTACCAAGTTTGGTACTACTTTTTTGCTTTTTTCAAAATAACGCATATTTCACTGCAAACCCTTACCTTGAGACACCACTATGTTGCTTGTATATGGCACCCGAAGCTCAAATATGTGTATTTTTACGTAACACAAAGAGAAAATACCCTAATTATAGAAAACGTTTATATTTTCCAAAAAACGAAATATTATCTTGTCTTCTGCAGCGGTAAATTTTGCTGCAACCTGTATATATATTTCGATGTCAGAACAAAATATGCTGTTTTCATATTCAACACATCAGGATAGATACGAAAGGCACAAATTAGCAGAAAAATTATAAAATGATGAAGGAGGTAAGATATATCCCACATGAACGACTTTAACCTTTACCTTTTCGATGAGAACACGTGACGCACACCTTCTGTCAAAAATTGATTCCAATTACCACTGAGTTATTCACTTTTCTTATAATTTTCTTATTTCACGTAAAACTGTTGGTTGGCAACCTTCTGACAGTATATCATATGTCAATAGTTACATGTTGAATTGTTACGAATTGTTGTGTATTATAATCTGTTTTGGTCTATATCTTCCGAACTATTTAACATATTTTCACGAAATAAAACTCAAACTGCAGAGCAGGCACATCTTTCATAGAGATCCCAAATCGGGATCCCTAAGGTTGATATCAAGTACATTATTTTTTACCATTTTTGGTACTACTTTTGTGTTTTTTTCAAAATAACGCATATTTCACTGCAAACCCCAACCCTGACACACCACTATGTTGCTTGCATATCACACCCGAAGTTCAAATATGTGTATATTTACGTAACACAAAGAGAAAATACCCTAATTATAGAAAACGTTTATATTTTCCTGAAAACGAAATATTATCTTGCCTTATGTAACGGTTAATTTTGCTGCACCCTCTATATATATATTTCGATGTCAGAACAAAATATGCTGTTTTCATATTCAACACATCAGGATAGATACGAAAGGCACAAATTAGCAGAAAAATTATAAAATGATGAAGGAGGTAAGATATATCCCACATGAACGACTTTAACCTTTACCTTTTCGATGAGAACAAGTGAAGCACACCTTCTGTCAAAAATTGATTCCAATTACCACTGAGTTATTCACTTTTCTTATAATTTTCTTATTTCACGTAAAACTGTTGGTTGGCAACCTTTTGACAATATATAATATGTCAATACTTACATATTGAATTGTTAGGAATTGTTGTGTATTATAATCTGTTTTGGTCTATATCTTCCGAACTATTTAACATATTTTCACGAAATAAAGCTCAAATTGCATTGCAGGCACATCTTTCATAGCCACCGCAAGCATGGAATCCCTATGGTAGATATCAAGTACCGTATTATCTACCAAGTTTGGTACTACTTTTTTGCTTTTTTCAAAATAACGCATATTTCACTGCAAACCTTTACCCTGACACACCACTATGTTGCTTGTATATGATACCCGAAGTTCAAATATGTGTATTCTTACGTAACACAAAGAGAAAATACCCTAATTATAGAAAACGTTTATATTTTCCAGAAAACGAAATATTATCTTGTCTCATGCAACGGTAAATTTTGCTGCACCCTATATATATGTTTCGATGTCAGAACAAAATATGCTGTTTTCATATTCAACACATCAGGATAGATACGAAAGGCACAAATTAGCAGAAAAATTATAAAATGATGAAGTAAGCAAGATATATAATACATGAAGGACTTTAACCCTTACCTTTTCAATGAGATCACATGACGCGCACCTTCTTTCAAAAATTGATTCGAATTACCACTCAGTTATTCACTTTTCTAATATATTTTTTTATTTCACGTAAAACTGTCGGTTAGCAACCTTCTGACAATATATCATATGTCAATATGTACATATTGAATTGTTACGAATTGTTGTGTATTATAATCTGTTTTGATCTTTATCTTCATAACTATTTAACATATTTTCACGAAATAAAGCTCAAACTTCAGTGCAGGCACATCTTTCATAGAGGTCCCAAACCGGGATCCCTATGGTTGATATCAAGTACCTTATTCTTTACCATTTTTGGTACTACTTTTGTGTTTTTATCAAAATAACGCATATTTCACTGCACACCCCTTCCCTGAAACACCACTGTGTTGGTTGCATATGACATCCGAAGTTCAAATATGTGTATTTTTACGTAACACAAAGAGAAAATACCCTAATTATAGAAAACGTTTATATTTTCCTGAAAACGAAATATTATCTTGTCTTCTGCAACGGTTAATTTTGCTGCACCCTGTATATATATTTCGATGTCAGAACAAAATATGCTGTTTTCATATTCAACACATCAGGATAGATACGAAAGGCACAAATTAGCAGAAAAATTATAAAATGATGAAGTAAGCAAGATATATAATACATGAACGACTTTAACCTTTACCTTTTCGATGAGATCACGTGACGCACACCTTCTGTCAAAAATTGATTCTAATTACCACTGAGTTATTCACTTTTCTTATAATTTTCTTATTTCACGTAAAACTGTTGGTTGGCAACCTTCTGATAATATATCATATGTCGATACTTACATATTGAATTGTTACGAATTGTTGTGTATTACAATCTGTTTTGATCTATATCTTCCGAACTATTTAACACATTTTCACGAAATAAAGCTCAAACTGCAGTGCAGGCACATCTTTCATAGAGATCTCAAACCGGGATCCCTATGGTTGATATCAAGTACCTTATTCTTTACCATTTTTGGTACTACTTTTGTGTTTTTTTTTCAAAATAAAACTGCAAATTTCTTTCCTGACACACCACTATGTTGCTTGCATATGACACCCGAAGTTCAAATATGTGTACTTTTACGTAACGCAAAGAGAAAATACCCTAATTATAGAAGACGTTTATATTTTCCTGAAAACGAAATATTATCTTGTCTTCTGCAGCGGTTAATTTTGCTGCACCCTGTATATATATTTCGATGTCAGAACAAAATATGCTGTTTTCATATTCAACACATCAGGATAGAAACGAAAGGCACACATTAGCAGAGAAATTATAAAATGATGAAGTAAGCAAGATATATAATACATGAACGACTTTAAACCTTACCTTTTCAATGAGATCACATCACGCGCACCTTTGGTCAAAAATTGATTCCAATTACCACTGAGTTATTTACTTTTCTTATATTTTTTTTATTTTACGTAAAACTGTCCGTTAGCAACCTTCTGACAATATATCAATTTTAATATGTACATATTGAATTGTTACTAATTGTTGCGTATTATAATCTGTTTTGGTCTATATCTTCCGAACTGTTTAACATATTTTCACGAAATAAAGCTCAAACTGCAGTGCAGGCACATCTTTCATAGAGATCCCAAACCGGGATCCCTATGGTTGATATCAAGTACCTTATGCTTTACCATTTTTGGTACTACTTTTGTGTTTTTTTTTCAAAATAAAGCATATTTCACTGCAAACCTCTTCCCTGACACACCACTATGTTGCTTGCATGTGACACCCGAAGTTCAAATATGTGTGTTTTTACGTAACACAAAGAGAAAATACCCTAATTATAGAAAACGTTTATATTTTCCTGAAAACGAAATATTATCTTGTCTTCTGCAACGGTTAATTTTGCTGCACCCTGTATATATATTTCGATGTCAGAACAAAACATGCTGTTTTCACATTCTACACATCAGGATAGACACGAAAGGCACAAATTAGCAGAAAAAATATAAAATGATGAAGTAAGCAAGATATATAATACATGAAGGACTTTAACCCTTACCTTTTCAATGAGATCACATGACGCGCACCTTCTTTCAAAAATTGATTCGAATTACCACTGAGTTATTCACTTTTCTTATATATTTTTTTATTTCACGTAAAACTGTCGGTTAGCAACCTTCTGACAATATATCATATGTCAATATGTACATATTGAATTGTTACGAATTGTTGTGTATTATAATCTGTTTTGATCTATATCTTCCGAACTATTTAACATATTATCACGAAATAAAGCTCAAACTGCAGTGCAGGCACATCTTTCATAGAGATCCCAAACCGGGATCCCTATGTTTGATATGAAGTACCTTATTCTCTACCAAGTTTGGTACTACTTTTTTGCTTTTTTCAAAATAACGCATATTTCACTGCAAACCCTTACCTTGAGACACCACTATGTTGCTTGTATATGACACCCGAAGCTCAAATATGTGTATTTTTACGTAACACAAAGAGAAAATACCCTAATTATAGAAAACGTTTATATTTTCCAAAAAACGAAATATTGTCTTGTCTTCTGCAGCGGTAAATTTTGCTGCAACCTGTATATATATTTCGATGTCAGAACAAAATATGCTGTTTTCACATTCTACACATCAGGATAGACACGAAAGGCACAAATTAGCAGAAAAATTATAAAATGATGAAGGTAGTAAGATATATTCTACATGAACGACATTAACCCTTACCTTTTCGATGAGATCACGTGACGCATACCTTCTGTCAAAAATTGATTCGAATTACCACTGAGTTATTCACCTTTCTTATAATTTTCTTATTTCACATAAAACTGTTGGTTGGCAACCTTCTGACAATATATCATATTTCGATACTTACCTTTTGAATTGTTACGAATTGTTGTGTATTACAATCTGTTTTGATCTATTTCTTCCGAACTATTTAACATATTTTCACGAAATAAAGCTCAAACTGCAGTGCAGGCATATTTTCATAGAGATCCCAAACCGGGATCCCTATGGTTGATATGAAGTACCTTATTCTCTACCAAGTTTGGTACTACTTTTTTGCTTTTTTCAAAATAACGCATATTTCACTGCAAACCCTTACCTTGAGACACCACTATGTTGCTTGTATATGACACCCGAAGCTCAAATATGTGTATTTTTACGTAACACAAAGAGAAAATACCCTAATTATAGAAAACGTTTATATTTTCCAAAAAACGAAATATTATCTTGTCTTCTGCAGCGGTAAATTTTGCTGCACCCTGTATATATATTTCGATGTCAGAACAAAATATGCTGTTTTCATATTCAACACATCAGGATAGATACGAAAGGCACAAATTAGCAGAAAAATTATAAAATGATGAAGGAGGTAAGATATATCCCACATGAACGACTTTAACCTTTACCTTTTCGATGAGAACACGTGACGCACACCTTCTGTCAAAAATTGATTCCAATTACCACTGAGTTATTCACTTTTCTTATAATTTTCTTATTTCACGTAAAACTGTTGGTTGGCAACCTTCTGACAGTATATCATATGTCAATAGTTACATATTGAATTGTTACGAATTGTTGTGTATTATAATCTGTTTTGGTCTATATCTTCCGAACTTTTTAACATATTTTCACGAAATAAAACTCAAACTGCAAAGCAGGAACATTTTTCATAGAGATCCCAAATCGGGATCCCTAAGGTTGATATCAAGTACATTATTTTTTACCATTTTTGGTACTACTTTTGTGTTTTTTTTAAAATAACGCATATTTCACTGCAAACCCCAACCCTGACACACCACTATGTTGCTTGCATATCACACCCGAAGTTCAAATATGTGTATATTTACGTAACACAAAGAGAAAATACCCTAATTATAGAAAACGTTTATATTTTCCTGAAAACGAAATATTATCTTGCCTTATATAACGGTTAATTTTGCTGCACCCTCTATATATATATTTCGATGTCAGAACAAAATATGCTGTTTTCACATTCTACACATCAGGATAGATACGAAAGGCACAAATTAGCAGAAAAATTATAAAATGATGAATGTAGTAAGATATATCCTACAAGAACGACTTTAACACTTACCTTTTCGATGAGAACACGTGACGCACACCTTCTGTCAAAAATTGATTCCAATTACCAATCAGTTATTCACTTTTCTTATAATTTTCTTATTTCACGTAAAACTGTTGGTTGGCAACCTTCTGACAATATATCATATGTCAATACTTACATATTGAATTGTTACGAATTGTTGTGTATTATAATCTGTTTTGGTTTATATCTTCATAACTATTTAACATATTTTCACGAAATAAAGCGCAAACTGCAGTGCAGGCACATCTATCATAGAGGTCCCAAACAGGGATACCTATGGTTGATATCAAGTACCTTATTCTCTACCATGTTTGGTACTACTTTTTTGCTTTTTTCAAAATAACGCATATTTCACTGCAAACCCCTACCCTGACACACCACTATGTTGCTTGCATATGACACCCGAAGTTCAAATATGTGTATTTTTACGTAACACAAAGAGAAAATACGCTAATTATAGAAAACGTTTATATTTTCCTGAAAACGAAATATTATCTTGTCTTCTGCAGCGGTTAATTTTGCTGCACCCTGTATATATATTTCGATGTCAGAACAAAATATGCTGTTTTCACATTCTGCACATCAGGATAGATACGAAAGGCACAAATTAGCAGAAAAATTATAAAATGATGAAGGAGGTAAGATATATCCCACATGAACGACTTTAACCCTTACGTTTTCGATGAGAACACGTGACGCACACCTTCTGTCAAAAATTGATTCCAATTACCACTGAGTTATTCACTTTTCTTATAATTTTCTTATTTCATGTAAAACTGTTGGATGGCAACCTTTTGACAATATATAATATGTCAATACTTACATATTGAATTGTTACGAATTGTTGTGTATTATAATCTGTTTTGGTCTATATCTTCCGAACTATTTAACATATTTTCACGAAATAAAGCTCAAATTGCAGTGCAGGCACATCTTTCAAAGACACCGCAAGCCGGAATCCCTATGGTAGATATCAAGTACCGTATTATCTACCAAGTTTGGTACTACTTTTTTGCTTTTTTCAAAATAACGCATATTTCACTGCAAACCTTTACCCTGACACACCAGTATGTTGCTTGTATATGACACCCGAAGTTCAAATATGTGTATTCTTACGTAACACAAAGAGAAAATACCCTAATTATAGAAAACATTTATATTTTCCAGAAAAGGAAATATTATCTTGTCTCATGCAACGGTAAATTTTGCTGCACCCTATATATATATTTCGATGTCAGAACAAAATATGCTGTTTTCATATTCAACACATCAGGATAGATACGAAAGGCACAAATTAGCAGAAAAATTATAAAATGATGAAGGAGGTAAGATATATCCCACATGAACGACTTTAACCTTTACCTTTTCGATGAGAACACGTGACGCACACCTTCTGTCAAAAATTGATTCCAATTACCACTGAGTTATTCACTTTTCTTATAATTTTCTTATTTCACGTAAAACTGTTGGTTGGCAACCTTCTGACAGTATATCATATGTCAATAGTTACATATTGAATTGTTACGAATTGTTGTGTATTATAATCTGTTTTGGTCTATATCTTCCGAACTTTTTAACATATTTTCACGAAATAAAACTCAAACTGCAAAGCAGGAACATTTTTCATAGAGATCCCAAATCGGGATCCCTAAGGTTGATATCAAGTACATTATTTTTTACCATTTTTGGTACTACTTTTGTGTTTTTTTCAAAATAACGCATATTTCACTGCAAACCCCAACCCTGACACACCACTATGTTGCTTCCATATCACACCCGAAATTCAAATATGTGTATATTTACGTAACACAAAGAGAAAATACCCTAATTATAGAAAACGTTTATATTTTCCTGAAAACGAAATATTATCTTGCCTTATGTAACGGTTAATTTTGCTGCACCCTCTATATATATATTTCGATGTCAGAACAAAATATGCTGTTTTCACATTCTACACATCAGGATAGATACGAAAGGCACAAATTAGCAGAAAAATTATAAAATGATGAAGGTAGTAAGATATATCCTACAAGAACGACTTTAACCCTTACCTTTTCGATGAGAACACGTGACGCACACCTTCTGTCAAAAATTGATTCCAATTACCACTCAGTTATTCACTTTTCTTATAATTTTCTTATTTCACGTAAAACTGTTGGTTGCCAACCTTCTGACAATATATCATATGTCAATACTTACATATTGAATTGTTACGAATTGTTGTGTATTATAATCTGTTTTGGTTTATATCTTCATAACTATTTAACATATTTTCGCGAAATAAAGCGCAAACTGCAGTGCAGGCACATCTATCATAGAGGTCCCAAACAGGGATACCTATGGTTGATATCAAGTACCTTATTCTTTACCATTTTGTACTACTTTTTTGCTTTTTTCAAAATAACGCATATTTCACTGCAAACCTTTACCCTGACACACCACTATGTTGCTTGTATATGACACCCGAAGTTCAAATATGTGTATTCTTACGTAACACAAAGAGAAAATACCCTAATTATAGAAAACGTTTATATTTTCCAGAAAACGAAATATTATCTTGTCTCATGCAACGGTAAATTTTGCTGCACCCTGTATATATATTTCGATGTCAGAACAAAATATGCTGTTTTCATATTCAACACATCAGGATAGATACGAAAGGCACAAATTAGCAGAAAAATTATAAAATGATGAAGTAAGCAAGATATATAATACATGAAGGACTTTAACCCTTACCTTTTCAATGAGATCACATGACGCGCACCTTCTTTCAAAAATTGATTCGAATTACCACTGAGTTATTCACTTTTCTTATATATTTTTTTATTTCACGTAAAACTGTCGGTTAGCAACCTTCTGACAATATATCATATGTCAATATGTACATATTGAATTGTTACGAATTGTTGTGTATTATAATCTGTTTTGATCTTTATCTTCATAACTATTTAACATATTTTCACGAAATAAAGCTCAAACTTCAGTGCAGGCACATCTTTCATAGAGGTCCCAAACCGGGATCCCTATGGTTGATATCAAGTACCTTATTCTTTACCATTTTTGGTACTACTTTTGTGTTTTTATCAAAATAACGCATATTTCACTGCACACCCCTTCCCTGAAACACCACTATGTTGGTTGCATATGACATCCTAAGTTCAAATATGTGTATTTTTACGTAACACAAAGAGAAAATACCCTAATTATAGAAAACGTTTATATTTTCCTGAAAACGAAATATTATCTTGTCTTCTGCAACGGTTAATTTTTCTGCACCCTGTATATATATTTCGATGTGAGAACAAAATATGCTGTTTTCATATTCAACACATCAGGATAGATACGAAAGGCACAAATTAGCAGAAAAATTATAAAATGATGAAGTAAGCAAAATATATAATACATGAACGACTTTAACCTTTACCTTTTCGATGAGATCACGTGACGCACACCTTCTGTCAAAAATTGATTCCAATTACCACTGAGTTATTCACTTTTCTTATAATTTTCTTATTTCACGTAAAACTGTTGGTTGACAACCTTCTGATAATATATCATATGTCGATACTTACATATTGAATTGTTACGAATTGTTGTGTATTACAATCTGTTTTGATCTATATCTTCCGAACTATTTAACACATTTTCGCGAAATAAAGCTCAAACTGCAGTGCAGGCACATCTTTCATAGAGATCTCAAACCGGGATCCCTATGGTTGATATCAAGTACCTTATTCTTTACCATTTTGGTACTACTTTTGTGTTTTTTAAAAAATAAAACTGCAAATCCTCTTCCTGACACACCACTATGTTGCTTGCATATGACACCCGAAGTTCAAATATGTGTACTTTTACGTAACGCAAAGAGAAAATACCCTAATTATAGAAGACGTTTATATTTTCCTGAAAACGAAATATTATCTTGTCTTCTGCAGCGGTTAATTTTGCTGCACCCTGTATATATATTTCGATGTCAGAACAAAATATGCTGTTTTCATATTCAACACATCAGGATAGATACTAAAGGCACAAATTAGCAGAAAAATTATAAAATGATGAAGTAAGCAAGATATAAAAACATGAAGGACTTTAACCCTTACTTTTTCAATGAGATCACACGACGCGCACCCTCTGTCAAAAATTGATTCGAATTACCAATCAGTTATTCACTTTTCTTATATTTGTTTTATTTCACGTAAAATGGTCTGTTAGCAACCTTCTGACAATATATCATATGTCAATATGTACATATTGAATTGTTACGAATTGTTGCGTATTATAATCTGTTTTGATCTATATCTTCATAACTGTTTAACATATTTTCACGAAATAAAGCTCAAACTGCAGTGCAGGCACATCTTTCATAGAGATCCCAAACCGGGATCCCTATGGTTGATATCAAGTACCTTATGCTTTACCATTTTTGGTACTACTTTTGTGTTTTTTTTCAAAATAAAGCATATTTCACTGCAAACCTCTTCCCTGACACACCACTATGTTGCTTGCATATGACACCCGAAGTTCAAATATGTGTGTTTTTACGTAACACAAAGAGAAAATACCCTAATTATAGAAAACGTTTATATTTTCCTGAAAACGAAATATTATCTTGTCTTCTGCAACGGTTAATTTTGCTCCACCCTGTATATATATTTCGATGTCAGAACAAAATATGCTGTTTTCACATTCTACACATCAGGATAGACACGAAAGGCACAAATTAGCAGAAAAATTATAAAATGATGAAGGTAGTAAGATATATTCTACATGAACGACTTTAACCCTTATCTTTTCGATGAGATCACGTGACGCACACCTTCTGGCAAAAATTAATTCGAATTACCACTGAGTTATTCACCTTTCTTATAATTTTTTTATTTCACATAAAACTGTTGGTTGGCAACCTTCTGACAATATATCATATTTCGATACTTACCTTTTGAATTGTTACGAATTGTTGTGTATTACAATCTGTTTTGATCTATTTCTTCCGAACTATTTAACATATTTTCACGAAATAAAGCTCAAACTGCAGTGCAGGCACATCTTTCATAGAGATCTCAAACCGGGATCCCTATGGTTGATATGAAGTACCTTATTCTCTACCAAGTTTGGTACTACTTTTTTGCTTTTTTCAAAATAACGCATATTTCACTGCAAACCCTTACCTTGAGACACCACTAAGTTGCTTGTATATGACACCCGAAGCTCAAATATGTGTATTTTTACGTAACACAAAGAGAAAATACCCTAATTATAGAAAACGTTTATATTTTCCAAAAAACGAAATATTATCTTGTCTTCTGCAGCGGTAAATTTTGCTGCACCCTGTATATATATTTCGATGTCAGAACAAAATATGCTGTTTTCATATTCAACACATCAGGATAGATACGAAAGGCACAAATTAGCAGAAAAATTATAAAATAATGAAGGAGGTAAGATATATCCCACATGAACGACTTTAACCTTTACCTTTTCGATGAGAACACGTGACGCACACCTTCTGTCAAAAATTGATTCCAATTACCACTGAGTTATTCACTTTTCTTATAATTTTCTTATTTCACGGAAAACTGTTGGTTGGCAACCTTCTGACAGTATATCATATGTCAATAGTTACATATTGAATTGTTACGAATTGTTGTGTATTATAATCTGTTTTGGTCTATATCTTCCGAACTATTTAACATATTTTCACGAAATAAAACTCAAACTGCAGAGCAGGCACATCTTTCATAGAGATGCCAAATCGGGATCCCTAAGGTTGATATCAAGTACATTATTTTTTACCATTTTTGGTACTACTTTTGTGTTTTTTTCAAAATAACGCATATTTCACTGGAAACCCTAACCCTGACACACCACTATGTTGCTTGCATATCACACCCGAAGTTCAAATATGTGTATATTTACGTAACACAAAGAGAAAATACCCTAATTATAGAAAACGTTTATATTTTCCAGAAAACGAAATATTATCTTGTCTCATGCAACGGTAAATTTTGCTGCACCCTGTATATATATTTCGATGTCAGAACAAAATATGCTGTTTTCATATTCAACACATCAGGATAGATACGAAAGGCACAAATTAGCAGAAAAATTATAAAATGATGAAGTAAGCAAGATATATAATACATGAAGGACTTTAACCCTTACCTTTTCAATGAGATCACATGACGCGCACCTTCTTTCAAAAATTGATTCGAATTACCACTGAGTTATTCACTTTTCTTATATATTTTTTTATTTCACGTAAAACTGTCGGTTAGCAACCTTCTGACAATATATCATATGTCAATATGTACATATTGAATTGTCACGAATTGTTGTGTATTATAATCTGTTTTGATCTTTATCTTCATAACTATTTAACATATTTTCACGAAATAAAGCTCAAACTTCAGAGCAGACACATCTTTCATAGAGGTCCCAAACCGGGATCCCTATGGTTGATATCAAGTACCTTATTCTTTACCATTTTTGGTACTACTTTTGTGTTTTTATCAAAATAACGCATATTTCACTGCACACCCCTTCCCTGAAACACCACTATGTTGCTTGCATATGACATCCGAAGTTCAAATATGTGTATTTTTACGTAACACAAAGAGAAAATACCCTAATTATAGAAAACGTTTATATTTTCCTGAAAACGAAATATTATCTTGTCTTCTGCAACGGTTAATTTTGCTGCACCCTGTATATATATTTCGATGTCAGAACAAAATATGCTGTTTTCATATTCAACACATCAGGATAGATACGAAAGGCACAAATTAGCAGAAAAATTATAAAATGATGAAGTAAGCAAGATATATAATACATGAACGACTTTAACCTTTACCTTTTCGATAAGATCACGTGACGCACACCTTCTGTCAAAAATTGATTCCAATTACCACTGAGTTATTCACTTTTCTTATAATTTTCTTATTTCACGTAAAACTGTTGGTTGGCAACCTTCTGATAATATATCATATGTCGATACTTACATATTGAATTGTTACGAATTGTTGTGTATTACAATCTGTTTTGATCTATATCTTCCGAACTATTTAACACATTTTCACGAAATAAAGCGCAAACTGCAGTGCAGGCACATCTATCATAGAGGTCCCAAACCGGGATCCCTAAGGCTGATATCAAGTACATTATTTTTTACCATTTTTGGTACTACTTTTGTGTTTTTTTCAAAATAACGCATATTTCACTGGAAACCCTAACCCTGACACACCACTATGTTGCTTGCATATCACACCCGAAGTTCAAATATGTGTATATTTACGTAACACAAAGAGAAAATACCCTAATTATACAAAACGTTTATATTTTCCTGAAAACGAAATATTATCTTGCCTTATGTAACGGTTAATTTTGCTGCACCCTCTATATATATATTTCGATGTCAGAACAAAATATGCTGTTTTCACATTCTACACATCAGGATAGATACGAAAGGCACAAATTAGCAGAAAAATTATAAAATGATGAAGGTAGTAAGATATATCCTACAAGAACGACTTTAACCCTTACCTTTTCGATGAGAACACGTGACGCACTCCTTCTGTCAAAAATTGATTCCAATTACCACTCAGTTATTCACTTTTCTTATAATTTTCTTATTTCACGTAAAACTGTTGGTTGGCAACCTTCTGACAATATATCATATGTCAATACTTACATATTGAATTGTTACGAATTGTTGTGTATTATAATCTGTTTTGGTTTATATCTTCATAACTATTTAACATATTTTCACGAAATAAAGCGCAAACTGCAGTGCAGGCACATCTATCATAGAGGTCCCAAACCGGCATCCCTATGGTTGATATCAAGTACCTTATTCTCTACCATGTTTGGTACTACTTTTTTGCTTTTTTCAAAATAACGCATATTTCACTGCAAACCCCTACCCTGACACACCACTATGTTGCTTGCATATGACACCCGAAGTTAAAATATGTGTATTTTTACGTAACACAAAGAGAAAATACCCTAATTATAGAAGACGTTTATATTTTCCAAAAAACGAAATATTATCTTGCCTATTGTAACGGTTAATTTTGCTGCACCCTCTATATATATATTTCGATGTCAGAACAAAATATGCTGTTTTCACATTCTACACATCAGGATAGATACGAAAGGCACAAATTAGCAGAAAAATTATAAAATGATGAAGGTAGTAAGATATATCCTACAAGAACGACTTTAACCCTTACCATTTCGATGAGAACACGTGACGCAAACCTTCTGTCAAAAATTGATTCCAATTACCACTCAGTTATTCACTTTTCTTATAATTTTCTTATTTCACGTAAAACTGTTGGGTGGCAACCTTCTGACAATATATCATATGTCAATACTTACATATTGAATTGTTACGAATTGTTGTGTATTATAATCTGTTTTGGTTTATATCTTCATAACTATTTAACATATTTTCACGAAATGAAGCGCAAACTGCAGTGCAGGCACATCTATCATAGAGGTCCCAAACAGGGATACCTATGGTTGATATCAAGTACCTTATTCTTTACCATTTTGGTACTACTTTTTTGCTTTTTTCAAAATAACGCATATTTCACTGCAAACCTTTACCCTGACACACCACTATGTTGCTTGTATATGACACCCGAAGTTCAAATGTGTGTATTCTTACGTAACACAAAGAGAAAATACCCTAATTATAGAAAACGTTTATATTTTCCAGAAAACGAAATATTATCTTGTCTCATGCAACGGTAAATTTTGCTGCACCCTGTATATATATTTCGATGTCAGAACAAAATATGCTGTTTTCATATTCAACACATCAGGATAGATACGAAAGGCACAAATTAGCAGAAAAATTATAAAATGATGAAGTAAGCAAGATATATAATACATGAAGGACTTTAACCCTTACCTTTTCAATGAGATCACATGACGCGCACCTTCTTTCAAAAATTGATTCGAATTACCACTGAGTTATTCACTTTTCTTATATATTTTTTTATTTCACGTAAAACTGTCGGTTAGCAACCTTCTGACAATATATCATATGTCAATATGTACTTATTGAATTGTTACGAATTGTTGTGTATTATAATCTGTTTTGATCTTTATCTTCATAACTATTTAACATATTTTCACGAAATAAAGCTCAAACTTCAGTGCAGGCACATATTTCATAGAGGTCCCAAACCGGGATCCCTATGGTTGATATCAAGTACCTTATTCTTTACCATTTTTGGTACTACTTTTGTGTTTTTATCAAAATAACGCATATTTCACTGCACACCCCTTCCCTGAAACACCACTATGTTGGTTGCATATGACATCCGAAGTTCAAATATGTGTATTTTTACGTAACACAAAGAGAAAATACCCTAATTATAGAAAACGTTTATATTTTCCTGAAAACGAAATATTATCTTGTCTTCTGCAACGGTTAATTTTGCTGCACCCTGTATATATATTTCGATGTCAGAACAAAATATGCTGTTTTCATATTCAACACATCAGGATAGATACGAAAGGCACAAATTAGCAGAAAAATTATAAAATGATGAAGTAAGCAAGATATATAATACATGAACGACTTTAACCTTTACCTTTTCGATGAGATCACGTGACGCACACCTTCTGTCAAAAATTGATTCCAATTACCACTGAGTTATTCACTTTTCTTATAATTTTCTTATTTCACGTAAAACTGTTGGTTGACAACCTTCTGATAATATATCATATGTCGATACTTACATATTAAATTGTTACGAATTGTTGTGTATTACAATCTGTTTTGATCTATATCTTCCGAACTATTTAACACATTTTCACGAAATAAAGCTCAAACTGCAGTGCAGGCACATCTTTCATAGAGATCTCAAACCGGGATCCCTATGGTTGATATCAAGTACCTTATTCTTTACCATTTTGGTACTACTTTTGTGTTTTTTAAAAAATAAAACTGCAAATCCCTTTCCTGACACACCACTATGTTGCTTGCATATGACACCCGAAGTTCAAATATGTGTACTTTTACGTAACGCAAAGAGAAAATACCCTAATTATAGAAGACGTTTATATTTTCCTGAAAACGAAATATTATCTTGTCTTCTGCAACGGTTAATTTTGCTGCACCCTGTATATATATTTCGATGTCAGAACAAAATATGCTGTTTTCATATTCAACACATCAGGATAGATACTAAAGGCACAAATTAGCAGAAAAATTATAAAATGATGAAGTAAGCAAGATATAAAAACATGAAGGACTTTAACCCTTACTTTTTCAATGAGATCACACGACGCGCACCCTCTGTCAAAAATTGATTCGAATTACCAATCAGTTATTCACTTTTCTTATATTTGTTTTATTTCACGTAAAATGGTCTGTTAGCAACCTTCTGACAATATATCATATGTCAATATGTACATATTGAATTGTTACGAATTGTTGCGTATTATAATCTGTTTTGATCTATATCTTCATAACTGTTTAACATATTTTCACGAAATAAAGCTCAAACTGCAGTGCAGGCACATCTTTCATAGAGATCCCAAACCGGGATCCCTATGGTTGATATCAAGTACCTTATGCTTTACCATTTTTGGTACTACTTTTGTGTTTTTTTTCAAAATAAAGCATATTTCACTGCAAACCTCTTCCCTGACACACCACTATGTTGCTTGCATATGACACCCGAAGTTCAAATATGTGTGTTTTTACGTAACACAAAGAGAAAATACCCTAATTATAGAAAACGTTTATATATTCCTGAAAACGAAATATTATCTTGTCTTCTGCAACGGTTAATTTTGCTCCACCCTGTATATATATTTCGATGTCAGAACAAAATATGCTGTTTTCACATTCTACACATAAGGATTGACACGAAAGGCACTAATTAGCAGAAAAATTATAAAATGATGAAGGTAGTAAGATATATTCTACATGAACGACTTTAACCCTTATCTTTTCGATGAGATCACGTGACGCACACCTTCTGTCAAAAATTGATTCGAATTACCACTGAGTTATTCACCTTTCTTATAATTTTTTTATTTCACATAAAACTGTTGGTTGGCAACCTTCTGACAATATATCATATTTCGATACTTAACTTTTGAATTGTTACGAATTGTTGTGTATTACAATCTGTTTTGATCTATTTCTTCCGAACTATTTAACATATTTTCACGAAATAAAGCTCAAACTGCAGTGCAGGCACATCTTTCATAGAGATCCCAAACCGGGATCCCTATGGTTGATATCAAGTACCTTATGCTTTACCATTTTTGGTACTACTTTTGTGTTTTTTTTTTCAAAATAAAGCATATTTCACTGCAAACCTCTTCCCTGACACACCACTATGTTGCTTGCATATGACACCCGAAGTTCAAATATGTGTGTTTTTACGTAACACAAAGAGAAAATACCCTAATTATAGAAAACGTTTATATTTTCCTGAAAACGAAATATTATCTTGTCTTCTGCAACGGTTAATTTTGCTCCACCCTGTATATATATTTCGATATCAGAACAAAATATGCTGTTTTCACATTCTACACATCAGGATAGACACGAAAGGCACAAATTAGCAGAAAAATTATAAAATGATGAAGGTAGTAAGATATATTCTACATGAACGACTTTAACCCTTATCTTTTCGATGAGATCACGTGACGCACACCTTCTGTCAAAAATTGATTCGAATTACCACTGAGTTATTCACCTTTCTTATAATTTTTTTATTTCACATAAAACTGTTGGTTGGCAACCTTCTGACAATATATCATATTTCGATACTTACCTTTTGAATTGTTACGAATTGTTGTGTATTACAATCTGTTTTGATCTATTTCTTCCGAACTATTTAACATATTTTCACGAAATAAAGCTCAAACTGTAGTGCAGGCACATCTTTCATAGAGATCTCAAACCGGGATCCCTATGGTTGATATGAAGTACCTTATTCTCTACCAAGTTTGGTACTACTTTTTTGCTTTTTTCAAAATAACGCATATTTCACTGCAAACCCTTACCTTGAGACACCACTATGTTGCTTGTATATGACACCCGAAGCTCAAATATGTGTATTTTTACGTAACACAAAGAGAAAATACCCTAATTATAGAAAACGTTTATATTTTCCAGAAAACGAAATATTATCTTGTCTCATGCAACGGTAAATTTTGCTGCACCCTGTATATATATTTCGATGTCAGAACAAAATATGCTGTTTTCATATTCAACACATCAGGATAGATACGAAAGGCACAAATTAGCAGAAAAATTATAAAATGATGAAGTAAGCAAGATATATAATACAAGAAGGACTTTAACCCTTACCTTTTCAATGAGATCACATGACGCGCACCTTCTTTCAAAAATTGATTCGAATTACCACTGAGTTATTCACTTTTCTTATATATTTTTTTATTTCACGTAAAACTGTCGGTTAGCAACCTTCTGACAATATATCATATGTCAATATGTACATATTGAATTGTTACGAATTGTTGTGTATTATAATCTGTTTTGATCTTTATCTTCATAACTATTTAACATATTTTCACGAAATAAAGCTCAAACTTCAGTGCAGACACATCTTTCATAGAGGTCCCAAACCGGGATCCCTATGGTTGATATCAAGTACCTTATTCTTTATCATTTTTGGTACTACTTTTGTGTTTTTATCAAAATAACGCATATTTCACTGCACACCCCTTCCCTGAAACACCACTATGTTGGTTGCATATGACATCCGAAGTTCAAATATGTGTATTTTTACGTAACACAAAGAGAAAATACCCTAATTATAGAAAACGTTTATATTTTCCTGAAAACGAAATATTATCTTGTCTTCTGCAACGGTTAATTTTGCTGCACCCTGTATATATATTTCGATGTCAGAACAAAATATGCTGTTTTCATATTCAACACATCAGGATAGATACGAAAGGCACAAATTAGCAGAAAAATTATAAAATGATGAAGTAAGCAAGATATATAATACATGAACGACTTTAACCTTTACCTTTTCGATGAGATCACGTGACGCACACCTTCTGTCAAAAATTGATTCCAATTACCACTGAGTTATTCACTTTTCTTATAATTTTCTTATTTCACGTAAAACTGTTGGTTGGCAACCTTCTGATAATATATCATATGTCGATACTTACATATTGAATTGTTACGAATTGTTGTGTATTACAATCTGTTTTGATCTATATCTTCCGAACTATTTAACACATTTTCACGAAATAAAACTCAAACTGCAGAGCAGGCACATCTTTCATAGAGATGCCAAATCGGGATCCCTAAGGTTGATATCAAGTACATTATTTTTTACCATTTTTGGTACTACTTTTGTGTTTTTTTCAAAATAACGCATATTTCACTGGAAACCCTAACCCTGACACACCACTATGTTGCTTGCATATCACACCCGAAGTTCAAATATGTGTATATTTACGTAACACAAAGAGAAAATACCCTAATTATACAAAACGTTTATATTTTCCTGAAAACGAAATATTATCTTGCCTTATGTAACGGTTAATTTTGCTGCACCCTCTATATATATATTTCGATGTCAGAACAAAATATGCTGTTTTCACATTCTACACATCAGGATAGATACGAAAGGCACAAATTAGCAGAAAAATTATAAAATGATGAAGGTAGTAAGATATATCCTACAAGAACGACTTTAACCCTTACCTTTTCGATGAGAACACGTGACGCACACCTTCTGTCAAAAATTGATTCCAATTACCACTCAGTTATTCACTTTTCTTATAATTTTCTTATTTCACGTAAAACTGTTGGTTGGCAACCTTCTGACAATATATCATATGTCAATACTTACATATTGAATTGTTACGAATTGTTGTGTATTATAATCTGTTTTGGTTTATATCTTCATAACTATTTAACATATTTTCACGAAATAAAGCGCAAACTGCAGTGCAGGCACATCTATCATAGAGGTCCCAAACCGGGATCCCTATGGTTGATATCAAGTACCTTATTCTCTACCATGTTTGGTACTACTTTTTTGCTTTTTTCAAAATAACGCATATTTCACTGCAAACCCCTACCCTGACACACCACTATGTTGCTTGCATATGACACCCGAAGTTAAAATATGTGTATTTTTACGTAACACAAAGAGAAAATACGCTAATTATAGAAAACGTTTATATTTTCCTGAAAACGAAATATTATCTTGTCTTCTGCAGCGGTTAATTTTGCTGCACCCTGTATATATATATTTCGATGTCAGAACAAAATATGCTGTTTTCACATTCTGCACATCAGGATAGATACGAAAGGCACAAATTAGCAGAAAAATTATAAAATGATGAAGGAGGTAAGAT
Organism: Thermobia domestica; assembly: GCF_964235325.1. NCBI lineage: Eukaryota > Metazoa > Arthropoda > Insecta > Zygentoma > Lepismatidae > Thermobia > Thermobia domestica. Next base: position 75,765 of record NW_027656217.1, on the reverse strand, counting down.
ATATCCCACATGACCGACTTTAACCCTTACGTTTTCGATGAGAACACGTGACGCACACCTTCTGTCAAAAATTGATTCCAATTACCACTGAGTTATTCACTTTTCTTATAATTTTCTTATTTCACGTAAAACTGTTGGTTGGCAACCTTTTGACAATATATAATATGTCAATACTTACATATTGAATTGTTACGAATTGTTGTGTATTATAATCTGTTTTGGTCTATATCTTCCGAACTATTTAACATATTTTCACGAAATAAAGCTCAAATTGCAGTGCAGGCACATCTTTCATAGACACCGCAAGCCGGAATCCCTATGGTAGATATCAAGTACCGTATTATCTACCAAGTTTGGTACTACTTTTTGGCTTTTTTCAAAATAACGCATATTTCACTGCAAACCTTTACCCTGACACACCACTATGTTGCTTGTATATGACACCCGAAGTTCAAATATGTGTATTCTTACGTAACACAAAGAGAAAATACCCTAATTATAGAAAACGTTTATATTTTCCAGAAAACGAAATATTATCTTGTCTCATGCAACGGTAAATTTTGCTGCACCCTGTATTAATATTTCGATGTCAGAACAAAATATGCTGTTTTCATATTCAACACATCAGGATAGATACGAAAGGCACAAATTTGCAGAAAAATTATAAAATGATGAAGTAAGCAAGATATATAATACATGAAGGACTTACCTTTTCAATGAGATCACATGACGCGCACCTTCCTTCAAAAATTGATTCGAATTACCACTGAGTTATTCACTTTTCTTATTTTTTTTTTATTTCACGTAAAACTGTCGGTTAGCAACCTTCTGACAATATATCATATGTCAATATGTACATATTGAATTGTTACGAATTGTTGTGTATTATAATCTGTTTTGATCTTTATCTTCATAACTATTTAACATATTTTCACGAAATAAAGCTCAAACTTCAGTGCAGACACATCTTCCATAGAGGTCCCAAACCGGGATCCCTATGGTTGATATCAAGTACCTTATTCTTTACCATTTTTGGTACTACTTTTGTGTTTTTATCAAAATAACGCATATTTCACTGCACACCCCTTCCCTGAAACACCACTATGTTGGTTGCATATGACATCCGAAGTTCAAATATGTGTATTTTTACGTAACACAAAGAGAAAATACCCTAATTATAGAAAACGTTTATTTTTTCCTGAAAACGAAATATTATCTTGTCTTCTGCAACGGTTAATTTTGCTGCACCCTGTATATATATTTCGATGTCAGAACAAAATATGCTGTTTTCATATTCAACACATCAGGATAGATACGAAAGGCACAAATTAGCAGAAAAATTATAAAATGATGAAGTAAGCAAGATATATAATACATGAACGACTTTAACCTTTACCTTTTCGATGAGATCACGTGACGCACACCTTCTGTCAAAAATTGATTCCAATTACCACAGAGTTATTCACTTTTCTTATAATTTTCTTATTTCACGTAAAACTGTTGGTTGGCAACCTTCTGATAATATATCATATGTCGATACTTACATATTGAATTGTTACGAATTGTTGTGTATTACAATCTGTTTTGATCTATATCTTCCGAACTATTTAACACATTTTCACGAAATAAAGCTCAAACTGCAGTGCAGGCACATCTTTCATAGAGATCTCAAACCGGGATCCCTATGGTTCATATCAAGTACCTTATTCTTTACCATTTTTGGTACTACTTTTGTGTTTTTTTCAAAATAAAACTGCAAATCCCTTTCCTGACACACCACTATGCTGCTTGCATATGACACCCGAAGTTCAAATATGTGTACTTTTACGTAACGCAAAGAGAAAATACCCTAATCATAGAAGACGTTTATATTTTCCTGAAAACGAAATATTATCTTGTCTTCTGCAGCGGTTAATTTTGCTGCACCCTGTATATATATTTCGATGTCAGAACAAAATATGCTGTTTTCATATTCAACACATCAGGATAGATACGAAAGGTACACATTAGCAGAAAAATTATAAAATGATGAAGTAAGCAAGATATATAATACATGAACGACTTTAAACCTTACCTTTTCAATGAGATCACATCACGCGCACCTTCGGTCAAAAATTGATTCCAATTACCACTGAGTTATTTACTTTTCTTATATTTTTTTATTTTACGTAAAACTGTCCGTTAGCAACCTTCTGACAATATATCATATGTTAATATGTACATATTGAATTGTTACTAATTGTTGCGTATTATAATCTGTTTTGGTCTATATCTTCCGAACTGTTTAACATATTTTCACGAAATAAGAATCAAATTGCAGTGCAGGCAAATCTTTCATAGACACCGCAAGCCGGAGTCCCTATGGTTGATACCAAGTACCTTATTCTCTACCAAGTTTGGTACTACTTTTTTGCTTTTTTCAAAATAACGCATATTTCACTGCAAACCCTTACCCTGACACACCACTATGTTCCTTGTATATGACACCCGAAGTTCAAATATGTGTATTTTTACGTAACACAAAGAGAAAATACCCTAATTATAGAAAACGTTTATATTTTCCTGAATACGAAATATTATCTTGTCTTCTTCAACGGTTAATTTTGCTCCACCCTGTATATATATTCCGATGTCAGAACAAAATATGCTGTTTTCACATTCTACACATCAGGATAGACACGAAAGGCACAAATTAGCAGAAAAATTATAAAATGATGAAGGTAGTAAGATATATTCTACATGAACGACTTTAACCCTTACCTTTTCGATGAGATCACGTGACGCACACCTTCTGTCAAAAATTGATTCGAATTACCACTGAGTTATTCACCTTTCTTATAATTTTCTTATTTCACATAAAACTGTTGGTTGGCAACCTTCTGACAATATATCATATTTCGATACTTACATTTTGAATTTTTACGAATTGTTGTGTATTACAATCTGTTTTGATCTATTTCTTCCGAACTATTTAACATATTTTCACGAAATAAAGCTCAAACTGCAGTGCAGGCACATTTTCATAGAGATCCCAAACCGGGATCCCTATGGTTGATATGAAGTACCTTATTCTCTACCAAGTTTGGTACTACTTTTGTGGTTTTTTTCAAAATAACGCATATTTCACTGCAAACCCTTACCTTGAGACACCACTATGTTGCTTGTATATGACACCCGAAGCTCAAATATGTGTATTTTTACGTAACACAAAGAGAAAATACCCTAATTATAGAAAACGTTTATATTTTCCAAAAAACGAAATATTATCTTGTCTTCTGCAGCGGTAAATTTTGCTGCACCCTGTATATATATTTCGATGTCAGAACAAAATATGCTGTTTTCATATTCAACACATCAGGATAGATACGAAAGGCACAAATTAGCAGAAAAATTATAAAATGATGAAGGAGGTAAGATATATCCCACATGAACGACTTTAACCTTTACCTTTTCGATGAGAACACGTGACGCACACCTTCTGTCAAAAATTGATTCCAATTACCACTCAGTTATTCACTTTTCTTATAATTTTCTTATTTCACGTAAAACTGTTGGTTGGCAACCTTCTGACAATATATCGTATGTCAATATGTACATATTGAATTGTTACGAATTGTTGTGTATTATAATCTGTTTTGGTTTATATCTTCATAACTATTTAACATATTTTCACGAAATAAAGCGCAAACTGCAGTGCAGGCACATCTATCATAGAGGTCCCAAACCGGGATCCCTATGGTTGATATCAAGTACCTTATTCTCTACCATGTTTGGTACTACTTTTTTGCTTTTTTCAAAATAACGCATATTTCACTGCAAACCCCTACCCTGACACACCACTATGTTGCTTGCATATGACACCCGAAGTTAAAATATGTGTATTTTTACGTAACACAAAGAGAAAATACCCTAATTATAGAAAACGTTTATATTTTCCTGAAAACGAAATATTATCTTGTCTTCTGCAACGGTTAATTTTGCTGCACCCTGTATATATATTTCGATGTCAGAACAAAATATGCTGTTTTCATATTCAACACATCAGGATAGATACGAAAGGCACAAATTAGCAGAAAAATTATAAAATGATGAAGTAAGCAAGATATATAATACATGAACGACTTTAACCTTTACCTTTTCGATGAGATCACGTGACGCACACCTTCTGTCAAAAATTGATTCCAATTACCACTGAGTTATTCACTTTTCTTATAATTTTCTTATTTCACGTAAAACTGTTGGTTGGCAACCTTCTGATAATATATCATATGTCGATACTTACATATTGAATTGTTACGAATTGTTGTGTATTACAATCTGTTTTGATCTATATCTTCCGAACTATTTAACACATTTTCACGAAATAAAACTCAAACTGCAGAGCAGGCACATCTTTCATAGAGATGCCAAATCGGGATCCCTAAGGTTGATATCAAGTACATTATTTTTTACCATTTTTGGTACTACTTTTGTGTTTTTTTCAAAATAACGCATATTTCACTGGAAACCCTAACCCTGACACACCACTATGTTGCTTGCATATCACACCCGAAGTTCAAATATGTGTATATTTACGTAACACAAAGAGAAAATACCCTAATTATACAAAACGTTTATATTTTCCTGAAAACGAAATATTATCTTGCCTTATGTAACGGTTAATTTTGCTGCACCCTCTATATATATATTTCGATGTCAGAACAAAATATGCTGTTTTCACATTCTACACATCAGGATAGATACGAAAGGCACAAATTAGCAGAAAAATTATAAAATGATGAAGGTAGTAAGATATATCCTACAAGAACGACTTTAACCCTTACCTTTTCGATGAGAACACGTGACGCACACCTTCTGTCAAAAATTGATTCCAATTACCACTCAGTTATTCACTTTTCTTATAATTTTCTTATTTCACGTAAAACTGTTGGTTGGCAACCTTCTGACAATATATCATATGTCAATACTTACATATTGAATTGTTACGAATTGTTGTGTATTATAATCTGTTTTGGTTTATATCTTCATAACTATTTAACATATTTTCACGAAATAAAGCGCAAACTGCAGTGCAGGCACATCTATCATAGAGGTCCCAAACCGGGATCCCTATGGTTGATATCAAGTACCTTATTCTCTACCATGTTTGGTACTACTTTTTTGCTTTTTTCAAAATAACGCATATTTCACTGCAAACCCCTACCCTGACACACCACTATGTTGCTTGCATATGACACCCGAAGTTAAAATATGTGTATTTTTACGTAACACAAAGAGAAAATACGCTAATTATAGAAAACGTTTATATTTTCCTGAAAACGAAATATTATCTTGTCTTCTGCAGCGGTTAATTTTGCTGCACCCTGTATATATATATTTCGATGTCAGAACAAAATATGCTGTTTTCACATTCTGCACATCAGGATAGATACGAAAGGCACAAATTAGCAGAAAAATTATAAAATGATGAAGGAGGTAAGATATATCCCACATGACCGACTTTAACCCTTACGTTTTCGATGAGAACACGTGACGCACACCTTCTGTCAAAAATTGATTCCAATTACCACTGAGTTATTCACTTTTCTTATAATTTTCTTATTTCACGTAAAACTGTTGGTTGGCAACCTTTTGACAATATATAATATGTCAATACTTACATATTGAATTGTTACGAATTGTTGTGTATTATAATCTGTTTTGGTCTATATCTTCCGAACTATTTAACATATTTTCACGAAATAAAGCTCAAATTGCAGTGCAGGCACATCTTTCATAGACACCGCAAGCCGGAATCCCTATGGTAGATATCAAGTACCGTATTATCTACCAAGTTTGGTACTACTTTTTGGCTTTTTTCAAAATAACGCATATTTCACTGCAAACCTTTACCCTGACACACCACTATGTTGCTTGTATATGACACCCGAAGTTCAAATATGTGTATTCTTACGTAACACAAAGAGAAAATACCCTAATTATAGAAAACGTTTATATTTTCCAGAAAACGAAATATTATCTTGTCTCATGCAACGGTAAATTTTGCTGCACCCTGTATTAATATTTCGATGTCAGAACAAAATATGCTGTTTTCATATTCAACACATCAGGATAGATACGAAAGGCACAAATTTGCAGAAAAATTATAAAATGATGAAGTAAGCAAGATATATAATACATGAAGGACTTTAACCCTTACCTTTTCAATGAGATCACATGACGCGCACCTTCCTTCAAAAATTGATTCGAATTACCACTGAGTTATTCACTTTTCTTATTTTTTTTTTATTTCACGTAAAACTGTCGGTTAGCAACCTTCTGACAATATATCATATGTCAATATGTACATATTGAATTGTTACGAATTGTTGTGTATTATAATCTGTTTTGATCTTTATCTTCATAACTATTTAACATATTTTCACGAAATAAAGCTCAAACTTCAGTGCAGACACATCTTCCATAGAGGTCCCAAACCGGGATCCCTATGGTTGATATCAAGTACCTTATTCTTTACCATTTTTGGTACTACTTTTGTGTTTTTATCAAAATAACGCATATTTCACTGCACACCCCTTCCCTGAAACACCACTATGTTGGTTGCATATGACATCCGAAGTTCAAATATGTGTATTTTTACGTAACACAAAGAGAAAATACCCTAATTATAGAAAACGTTTATTTTTTCCTGAAAACGAAATATTATCTTGTCTTCTGCAACGGTTAATTTTGCTGCACCCTGTATATATATTTCGATGTCAGAACAAAATATGCTGTTTTCATATTCAACACATCAGGATAGATACGAAAGGCACAAATTAGCAGAAAAATTATAAAATGATGAAGTAAGCAAGATATATAATACATGAACGACTTTAACCTTTACCTTTTCGATGAGATCACGTGACGCACACCTTCTGTCAAAAATTGATTCCAATTACCACAGAGTTATTCACTTTTCTTATAATTTTCTTATTTCACGTAAAACTGTTGGTTGGCAACCTTCTGATAATATATCATATGTCGATACTTACATATTGAATTGTTACGAATTGTTGTGTATTACAATCTGTTTTGATCTATATCTTCCGAACTATTTAACACATTTTCACGAAATAAAGCTCAAACTGCAGTGCAGGCACATCTTTCATAGAGATCTCAAACCGGGATCCCTATGGTTCATATCAAGTACCTTATTCTTTACCATTTTTGGTACTACTTTTGTGTTTTTTTCAAAATAAAACTGCAAATCCCTTTCCTGACACACCACTATGCTGCTTGCATATGACACCCGAAGTTCAAATATGTGTACTTTTACGTAACGCAAAGAGAAAATACCCTAATCATAGAAGACGTTTATATTTTCCTGAAAACGAAATATTATCTTGTCTTCTGCAGCGGTTAATTTTGCTGCACCCTGTATATATATTTCGATGTCAGAACAAAATATGCTGTTTTCATATTCAACACATCAGGATAGATACGAAAGGCACACATTAGCAGAAAAATTATAAAATGATGAAGTAAGCAAGATATATAATACATGAACGACTTTAAACCTTACCTTTTCAATGAGATCACATCACGCGCACCTTCGGTCAAAAATTGATTCCAATTACCACTGAGTTATTTACTTTTCTTATATTTTTTTATTTTACGTAAAACTGTCCGTTAGCAACCTTCTGACAATATATCATATGTTAATATGTACATATTGAATTGTTACTAATTGTTGCGTATTATAATCTGTTTTGGTCTATATCTTCCGAACTGTTTAACATATTTTCACGAAATAAGAATCAAATTGCAGTGCAGGCAAATCTTTCATAGACACCGCAAGCCGGAGTCCCTATGGTTGATACCAAGTACCTTATTCTCTACCAAGTTTGGTACTACTTTTTTGCTTTTTTCAAAATAACGCATATTTCACTGCAAACCCTTACCCTGACACACCACTATGTTCCTTGTATATGACACCCGAAGTTCAAATATGTGTATTTTTACGTAACACAAAGAGAAAATACCCTAATTATAGAAAACGTTTATATTTTCCTGAAAACGAAATATTATCTTGTCTTCTTCAACGGTTAATTTTGCTCCACCCTGTATATATATTCCGATGTCAGAACAAAATATGCTGTTTTCACATTCTACACATCAGGATAGACACGAAAGGCACAAATTAGCAGAAAAATTATAAAATGATGAAGGTAGTAAGATATATTCTACATGAACGACTTTAACCCTTACCTTTTCGATGAGATCACGTGACGCACACCTTCTGTCAAAAATTGATTCGAATTACCACTGAGTTATTCACCTTTCTTATAATTTTCTTATTTCACATAAAACTGTTGGTTGGCAACCTTCTGACAATATATCATATTTCGATACTTACATTTTGAATTTTTACGAATTGTTGTGTATTACAATCTGTTTTGATCTATTTCTTCCGAACTATTTAACATATTTTCACGAAATAAAGCTCAAACTGCAGTGCAGGCACATTTTCATAGAGATCCCAAACCGGGATCCCTATGGTTGATATGAAGTACCTTATTCTCTACCAAGTTTGGTACTACTTTTGTGGTTTTTTTCAAAATAACGCATATTTCACTGCAAACCCTTACCTTGAGACACCACTATGTTGCTTGTATATGACACCCGAAGCTCAAATATGTGTATTTTTACGTAACACAAAGAGAAAATACCCTAATTATAGAAAACGTTTATATTTTCCAAAAAACGAAATATTATCTTGTCTTCTGCAGCGGTAAATTTTGCTGCACCCTGTATATATATTTCGATGTCAGAACAAAATATGCTGTTTTCATATTCAACACATCAGGATAGATACGAAAGGCACAAATTAGCAGAAAAATTATAAAATGATGAAGTAAGCAAGATATATAATACATGAACGACTTTAACCTTTACCTTTTCGATGAGATCACGTGACGCACACCTTCTGTCAAAAATTGATTCCAATTACCACTGAGTTATTCACTTTTCTTATAATTTTCTTATTTCACGTAAAACTGTTGGTTGGCAACCTTCTGATAATATATCATATGTCGATACTTACATATTGAATTGTTACGAATTGTTGTGTATTACAATCTGTTTTGATCTATATCTTCCGAACTATTTAACACATTTTCACGAAATAAAACTCAAACTGCAGAGCAGGCACATCTTTCATAGAGATGCCAAATCGGGATCCCTAAGGTTGATATCAAGTACATTATTTTTTACCATTTTTGGTACTACTTTTGTGTTTTTTTCAAAATAACGCATATTTCACTGGAAACCCTAACCCTGACACACCACTATGTTGCTTGCATATCACACCCGAAGTTCAAATATGTGTATATTTACGTAACACAAAGAGAAAATACCCTAATTATACAAAACGTTTATATTTTCCTGAAAACGAAATATTATCTTGCCTTATGTAACGGTTAATTTTGCTGCACCCTCTATATATATATTTCGATGTCAGAACAAAATATGCTGTTTTCACATTCTACACATCAGGATAGATACGAAAGGCACAAATTAGCAGAAAAATTATAAAATGATGAAGGTAGTAAGATATATCCTACAAGAACGACTTTAACCCTTACCTTTTCGATGAGAACACGTGACGCACACCTTCTGTCAAAAATTGATTCCAATTACCACTCAGTTATTCACTTTTCTTATAATTTTCTTATTTCACGTAAAACTGTTGGTTGGCAACCTTCTGACAATATATCATATGTCAATACTTACATATTGAATTGTTACGAATTGTTGTGTATTATAATCTGTTTTGGTTTATATCTTCATAACTATTTAACATATTTTCACGAAATAAAGCGCAAACTGCAGTGCAGGCACATCTATCATAGAGGTCCCAAACCGGGATCCCTATGGTTGATATCAAGTACCTTATTCTCTACCATGTTTGGTACTACTTTTTTGCTTTTTTCAAAATAACGCATATTTCACTGCAAACCCCTACCCTGACACACCACTATGTTGCTTGCATATGACACCCGAAGTTAAAATATGTGTATTTTTACGTAACACAAAGAGAAAATACGCTAATTATAGAAAGCGTTTATATTTTCCTGAAAACGAAATATTATCTTGTCTTCTGCAGCGGTTAATTTTGCTGCACCCTGTATATATATATTTCGATGTCAGAACAAAATATGCTGTTTTCACATTCTGCACATCAGGATAGATACGAAAGGCACAAATTAGCAGAAAAATTATAAAATGATGAAGGAGGTAAGATATATCCCACATGACCGACTTTAACCCTTACGTTTTCGATGAGAACACGTGACGCACACCTTCTGTCAAAAATTGATTCCAATTACCACTGAGTTATTCACTTTTCTTATAATTTTCTTATTTCACGTAAAACTGTTGGTTGGCAACCTTTTGACAATATATAATATGTCAATACTTACATATTGAATTGTTACGAATTGTTGTGTATTATAATCTGTTTTGGTCTATATCTTCCGAACTATTTAACATATTTTCACGAAATAAAGCTCAAATTGCAGTGCAGGCACATCTTTCATAGACACCGCAAGCCGGAATCCCTATGGTAGATATCAAGTACCGTATTATCTACCAAGTTTGGTACTACTTTTTGGCTTTTTTCAAAATAACGCATATTTCACTGCAAACCTTTACCCTGACACACCACTATGTTGCTTGTATATGACACCCGAAGTTCAAATATGTGTATTCTTACGTAACACAAAGAGAAAATACCCTAATTATAGAAAACGTTTATATTTTCCAGAAAACGAAATATTATCTTGTCTCATGCAACGGTAAATTTTGCTGCACCCTGTATTAATATTTCGATGTCAGAACAAAATATGCTGTTTTCATATTCAACACATCAGGATAGATACGAAAGGCACAAATTTGCAGAAAAATTATAAAATGATGAAGTAAGCAAGATATATAATACATGAAGGACTTTAACCCTTACCTTTTCAATGAGATCACATGACGCGCACCTTCCTTCAAAAATTGATTCGAATTACCACTGAGTTATTCACTTTTCTTATTTTTTTTTTATTTCACGTAAAACTGTCGGTTAGCAACCTTCTGACAATATATCATATGTCAATATGTACATATTGAATTGTTACGAATTGTTGTGTATTATAATCTGTTTTGATCTTTATCTTCATAACTATTTAACATATTTTCACGAAATAAAGCTCAAACTTCAGTGCAGACACATCTTCCATAGAGGTCCCAAACCGGGATCCCTATGGTTGATATCAAGTACCTTATTCTTTACCATTTTTGGTACTACTTTTGTGTTTTTATCAAAATAACGCATATTTCACTGCACACCCCTTCCCTGAAACACCACTATGTTGGTTGCATATGACATCCGAAGTTCAAATATGTGTATTTTTACGTAACACAAAGAGAAAATACCCTAATTATAGAAAACGTTTATTTTTTCCTGAAAACGAAATATTATCTTGTCTTCTGCAACGGTTAATTTTGCTGCACCCTGTATATATATTTCGATGTCAGAACAAAATATGCTGTTTTCATATTCAACACATCAGGATAGATACGAAAGGCACAAATTAGCAGAAAAATTATAAAATGATGAAGTAAGCAAGATATATAATACATGAACGACTTTAACCTTTACCTTTTCGATGAGATCACGTGACGCACACCTTCTGTCAAAAATTGATTCCAATTACCACAGAGTTATTCACTTTTCTTATAATTTTCTTATTTCACGTAAAACTGTTGGTTGGCAACCTTCTGATAATATATCATATGTCGATACTTACATATTGAATTGTTACGAATTGTTGTGTATTACAATCTGTTTTGATCTATATCTTCCGAACTATTTAACACATTTTCACGAAATAAAGCTCAAACTGCAGTGCAGGCACACCTTTCATAGAGATCTCAAACCGGGATCCCTATGGTTCATATCAAGTACCTTATTCTTTACCATTTTTGGTACTACTTTTGTGTTTTTTTCAAAATAAAACTGCAAATCCCTTTCCTGACACACCACTATGCTGCTTGCATATGACACCCGAAGTTCAAATATGTGTACTTTTACGTAACGCAAAGAGAAAATACCCTAATCATAGAAGACGTTTATATTTTCCTGAAAACGAAATATTATCTTGTCTTCTGCAGCGGTTAATTTTGCTGCACCCTGTATATATATTTCGATGTCAGAACAAAATATGCTGTTTTCATATTCAACACATCAGGATAGATACGAAAGGCACACATTAGCAGAAAAATTATAAAATGATGAAGTAAGCAAGATATATAATACATGAACGACTTTAAACCTTACCTTTTCAATGAGATCACATCACGCGCACCTTCGGTCAAAAATTGATTCCAATTACCACTGAGTTATTTACTTTTCTTATATTTTTTTATTTTACGTAAAACTGTCCGTTAGCAACCTTCTGACAATATATCATATGTTAATATGTACATATTGAATTGTTACTAATTGTTGCGTATTATAATCTGTTTTGGTCTATATCTTCCGAACTGTTTAACATATTTTCACGAAATAAGAATCAAATTGCAGTGCAGGCAAATCTTTCATAGACACCGCAAGCCGGAGTCCCTATGGTTGATACCAAGTACCTTATTCTCTACCAAGTTTGGTACTACTTTTTTGCTTTTTTCAAAATAACGCATATTTCACTGCAAACCCTTACCCTGACACACCACTATGTTCCTTGTATATGACACCCGAAGTTCAAATATGTGTATTTTTACGTAACACAAAGAGAAAATACCCTAATTATAGAAAACGTTTATATTTTCCTGAAAACGAAATATTATCTTGTCTTCTTCAACGGTTAATTTTGCTCCACCCTGTATATATATTCCGATGTCAGAACAAAATATGCTGTTTTCACATTCTACACATCAGGATAGACACGAAAGGCACAAATTAGCAGAAAAATTATAAAATGATGAAGGTAGTAAGATATATTCTACATGAACGACTTTAACCCTTACCTTTTCGATGAGATCACGTGACGCACACCTTCTGTCAAAAATTGATTCGAATTACCACTGAGTTATTCACCTTTCTTATAATTTTCTTATTTCACATAAAACTGTTGGTTGGCAACCTTCTGACAATATATCATATTTCGATACTTACATTTTGAATTTTTACGAATTGTTGTGTATTACAATCTGTTTTGATCTATTTCTTCCGAACTATTTAACATATTTTCACGAAATAAAGCTCAAACTGCAGTGCAGGCACATTTTCATAGAGATCCCAAACCGGGATCCCTATGGTTGATATGAAGTACCTTATTCTCTACCAAGTTTGGTACTACTTTTGTGGTTTTTTTCAAAATAACGCATATTTCACTGCAAACCCTTACCTTGAGACACCACTATGTTGCTTATATATGACACCCGAAGCTCAAATATGTGTATTTTTACGTAACACAAAGAGAAAATACCCTAATTATAGAAAACGTTTATATTTTCCAAAAAACGAAATATTATCTTGTCTTCTGCAGCGGTAAATTTTGCTGCACCCTGTATATATATTTCGATGTCAGAACAAAATATGCTGTTTTCATATTCAACACATCAGGATAGATACGAAAGGCACAAATTAGCAGAAAAATTATAAAATGATGAAGGAGGTAAGATATATCCCACATGAACGACTTTAACCTTTACCTTTTCGATGAGAACACGTGACGCACACCTTCTGTCAAAAATTGATTCCAATTACCACTCAGTTATTCACTTTTCTTATAATTTTCTTATTTCACGTAAAACTGTTGGTTGGCAACCTTCTGACAATATATCGTATGTCAATATGTACATATTGAATTGTTACGAATTGTTGTGTATTATAATCTGTTTTGGTTTATATCTTCATAACTATTTAACATATTTTCACGAAATAAAGCGCAAACTGCAGTGCAGGCACATCTATCATAGAGGTCCCAAACCGGGATCCCTATGGTTGATATCAAGTACCTTATTCTCTACCATGTTTGGTACTACTTTTTTGCTTTTTTCAAAATAACGCATATTTCACTGCAAACCCCTACCCTGACACACCACTATGTTGCTTGCATATGACACCCGAAGTTAAAATATGTGTATTTTTACGTAACACAAAGAGAAAATACGCTAATTATAGAAAACGTTTATATTTTCCTGAAAACGAAATATTATCTTGTCTTTTGCAGCGGTTAATTTTGCTGCACCCTGTATATATATTTCGATGTCAGAACAAAATATGCTGTTTTCACATTCTGCACATCAGGATAGATACGAAAGGCACAAATTAGCAGAAAAATTATAAAATGATGAAGGAGGTAAGATATATCCCACATGACCGACTTTAACCCTTACGTTTTCGATGAGAACACGTGACGCACACCTTCTGTCAAAAATTGATTCCAATTACCACTGAGTTATTCACTTTTCTTATAATTTTCTTATTTCACGTAAAACTGTTGGTTGGCAACCTTTTGACAATATATAATATGTCAATACTTACATATTGAATTGTTACGAATTGTTGTGTATTATAATCTGTTTTGGTCTATATCTTCCGAACTATTTAACATATTTTCACGAAATAAAGCTCAAATTGCAGTGCAGGCACATCTTTCATAGACACCGCAAGCCGGAATCCCTATGGTAGATATCAAGTACCGTATTATCTACCAAGTTTGGTACTACTTTTTTGCTTTTTTCAAAATAACGCATATTTCACTGCAAACCTTTACCCTGACACACCACTATGTTGCTTGTATATGACACCCGAATTTCAAATATGTGTATTCTTACGTAACACAAAGAGAAAATACCCTAATTATAGAAAACGTTTATATTTTCCAGAAAACGAAATATTATCTTGTCTCATGCAACGGTAAATTTTGCTGCACCCTGTATATATATTTCGATGTCAGAACAAAATATGCTGTTTTCATATTCAACACATCAGGATAGATACGAAAGGCACAAATTTGCAGAAAAATTATAAAATGATGAAGTAAGCAAGATATATAATACATGAAGGACTTTAACTCTTACCTTTTCAATGAGATCACATGACGCGCACCTTCCTTCAAAAATTGATTCGAATTACCACTGAGTTATTCACTTTTCTTATTTTTTTTTTTATTTCACGTAAAACTGTCGGTTAGCAACCTTCTGACAATATATCATATGTCAATATGTACATATTGAATTGTTACGAATTGTTGTGTATTATAATCTGTTTTGATCTTTATCTTCATAACTATTTAACATATTTTCACGAAATAAAGCTCAAACTTCAGTGCAGACACATCTTCCATAGAGGTCCCAAACCGGGATCCCTATGGTTGATATCAAGTACCTTATTCTTTACCATTTTTGGTACTACTTTTGTGTTTTTATCAAAATAACGCATATTTCACTGCACACCCCTTCCCTGAAACACCACTATGTTGGTTGCATATGACATCCGAAGTTCAAATATGTGTATTTTTACGTAACACAAAGAGAAAATACCCTAATTATAGAAAACGTTTATATTTTCCTGAAAACGAAATATTATCTTGTCTTCTGCAACGGTTAATTTTGCTGCACCCTGTATATATATTTCGATGTCAGAACAAAATATGCTGTTTTCATATTCAACACATCAGGATAGATACGAAAGGCACAAATTAGCAGAAAAATTATAAAATGATGAAGTAAGCAAGATATATAATACATGAACGACTTTAACCTTTACCTTTTCGATGAGATCACGTGACGCACACCTTCTGTCAAAAATTGATTCCAATTACCACAGAGTTATTCACTTTTCTTATAATTTTCTTATTTCACGTAAAACTGTTGGTTGGCAACCTTCTGATAATATATCATATGTCGATACTTACATATTGAATTGTTACGAATTGTTGTGTATTACAATCTGTTTTGATCTATATCTTCCGAACTATTTAACACATTTTCACGAAATAAAGCTCAAACTGCAGTGCAGGCACATCTTTCATAGAGATCTCAAACCGGGATCCCTATGGTTGATATCAAGTACCTTATTCTTTACCATTTTTGGTACTACTTTTGTGTTTTTTTCAAAATAAAACTGCAAATCCCTTTCCTGACACACCACTATGCTGCTTGCATATGACACCCGAAGTTCAAATATGTGTACTTTTACGTAACGCAAAGAGAAAATACCCTAATTATAGAAGACGTTTATATTTTCCTGAAAACGAAATATTATCTTGTCTTCTGCAGCGGTTAATTTTGCTGCACCCTGTATATATATTTCGATGTCAGAACAAAATATGCTGTTTTCATATTCAACACATCAGGATAGATACGAAAGGCACACATTAGCAGAAAAATTATAAAATGATGAAGTAAGCAAGATATATAATACATGAACGACTTTAAACCTTACCTTTTCAATGAGATCACATCACGCGCACCTTCGGTCAAAAATTGATTCCAATTACCACTGAGTTATTTACTTTTCTTATATTTTTTTATTTTACGTAAAACTGTCCGTTAGCAACCTTCTGACAATATATCATATGTTAATATGTACATATTGAATTGTTACTAATTGTTGCGTATTATAATCTGTTTTGGTCTATATCTTCCGAACTGTTTAACATATTTTCACGAAATAAGAATCAAATTGCAGTGCAGGCAAATCTTTCATAGACACCGCAAGCCGGAGTCCCTATGGTTGATACCAAGTACCTTATTCTCTACCAAGTTTGGTACTACTTTTTTGCTTTTTTCAAAATAACGCATATTTCACTGCAAACCCTTACCCTGACACACCACTATGTTCCTTGTATATGACACCCGAAGTTCAAATATGTGTATTTTTACGTAACACAAAGAGAAAATACCCTAATTATATAAAACGTTTATATTTTCCTGAAAACGAAATATTATCTTGTCTTCTGCAGCGGTAAATTTTGCTGCACCCTGTATATATATTTCGATGTCAGAACAAAATATGCTGTTTTCATATTCAACACATCAGGATAGATACGAAAGGCACAAATTAGCAGAAAAATTATAAAATGATGAAGGAGGTAAGATATATCCCACATGAACGACTTTAACCTTTACCTTTTCGATGAGAACACGTGACACACACCTTCTGTCAAAAATTGATTCCAATTACCACTCAGTTATTCACTTTTCTTATAATTTTCTTATTTCACGTAAAACTGTTGGTTGGCAACCTTCTGACAATATATCGTATGTCAATATGTACATATTGAATTGTTACGAATTGTTGTGTATTATAATCTGTTTTGGTTTATATCTTCATAACTATTTAACATATTTTCACGAAATAAAGCGCAAACTGCAGTGCAGGCACATCTATCATAGAGGTCCCAAACCGGGATCCCTATGGTTGATATCAAGTACCTTATTCTCTACCATGTTTGGTACTACTTTTTTGCTTTTTTCAAAATAACGCATATTTCACTGCAAACCCCTACCCTGACACACCACTATGTTGCTTGCATATGACACCCGAAGTTCAAATATGTGTATTTTTACGTAACACAAAGAGAAAATACACTAATTATAGAAAACGTTTATATTTTCCTGAAAACGAAATATTATCTTGCCTTATGTAACGGTTAATTTTGCTGCACCCTCTATATATATATTTCGATGTCAGAACAAAATATGCTGTTTTCACATTCTACACATCAGGATAGATAGGAAAGGCACAAATTAGCAGAAAAATTATAAAATGATGAAGGTAGTAAGATATATCCTACAAGAACGACTTTAACCCTTACCTTTTCGATGAGAACACGTGACGCACACCATCTGTAAAAAATTGATTCCAATTACCACTGAGTTATTCACTTTTCTTATAATTTTGTTATTTCACGTAAAACTGTTGGTTGGCAACCTTGTGACAATATATCATATGTGAATACTTACATATAGAATTGTTACGAATTGTTGTGTATTATAATCTGTTTTGGTTTATATCTTCATAACTATTTAACTTATTTTCACGAAATAAAGCTCAAACTGCAGTGCAGGCACATCTATCATAGAGGTCCCAAACCGGGATCCCTATGGTTGATATCAAGTACCTTATTCTCTACCATGTTTGGTACTGCTTTTTTGCTTTTTTCAAAATAACGCATATTTCACTGCAAACCTCTACCCTGACACACCACTATGTTGCTTGCATATGACACCCGAAGTTCAAATATGTGTATTTTTACGTAACACAAAAAGAAAATACGCTAATTATAGAAAACGTTTATATTTTCCTGAAAACGAAATATTATCTTGTCTCATGCAGCGGTAAATTTTGCTGCACCCTGTATATATATTTCGATGTCAGAACAAAATATGCTGTTTTCATATTCAACACATCAGGATAGATACGAAAGGCACAATATAGCAGAAAAATTATAAAATGATGAAGTAAGCAAGATATATAATACATGAAGGACTTTAACCCTTACCTTTTCAATGAGATCACATGACGCGCACCTTCTTTCAAAAATTGATTCGAATTACCACTGAGTTATTCACTTTTCTTATATATTTTTTTATTTCACGTAAAACTGTCGGTTAGCAACCTTCTGACAATATATCATATGTCAATATGTACATATTGAATTGTTACGAATTGTTGTGTATTATAATCTGTTTTGATCTATATCTTCATAAGTATTTAACATATTTTCATGAAATAAAGCTCAAACTGCAGTGCAGGCACATCTTTCATAGAGATCCCAAACCGGGATCCCTATGGTTGATATCAAGTACCTTATTCTTTACCATTTTTGGTACTACTTTTGTGTTTTTATCAAAATAACGCATATTTCACTGCACACCCCTTCCCTGAAACACCACTATGTTGCTTGCATATGACATCCGAAGTTCAAATATGTGTATTTTTACGTAACACAAAGAGATAATACCCTAATTATAGAAAACGTTTATATTTTCCTGAAAACGAAATATTATCTTGTCTTCTGCAACGGTTAATTTTGCTGCACCCTGTATATATATTTCGATGTCAGAACAAAATATGCTGTTTTCATATTCAACACATCAGGATAGATACGAAAGGCACAAATTAGCAGAAAAATTATAAAATGATGAAGTAAGCAAGATATATAATACATGAACGACTTTAACCTTTACCTTTTCGATGAGATCACGTGACGCACACCTTCTGTCAAAAATTGATTCCAATTACCACTGAGTTATTCACTTTTCTTATAATTTTCTTATTTCACGTAAAACTGTTGGTTAGCAACCTTCTGATAATATATCATATGTCGATACTTACATATTGAATTGTTACGAATTTTTGTGTATTACAATCTGTTTTGATCTATATCCTCCGAACTATTTAACATATTTTCACGAAATAAAGCTCAAACTGCAGTGCAGGCACATCTATCATAGAGGTCCCAAACCGGGATCCCTATGGTTGATATCAAGTACCTTATTCTCTACCATTTTTGGTACTACTTTTGTGTTTTTTTCAAAATAAAACTGCAAATCCCTTTCCTGACACACCACTATGTTGCTTGCATATGACATCCGAAGTTCAAATATGTGTACTTTTACGTAACACAAAGAGAAAATACCCTAATTATAGAAAACGTTTATATTTTCCTGAAAACGAAATGTTATCTTGTCTTCTGCAATGGTTAATTTTGCTCCACCCTGTATATATATCTCGATGTCAGAACAAAATATGCTGTTTTCACATTCTACACATCAGGATAGACACGAAAGGCACAAATTAGCAGAAAAAATTATAAAATGATGAAGGTAGTAAGATATATTCTACATGAACGACTTTAACCCTTACCTTTTCGATGAGATCACGTGACGCACACCTTCTGTAAAAAATTGATTCCAATTACCACTGAGTTATTCACTTTTCTTATAATTTTGTTATTTCACGTAAAACTGTTGGTTGGCAACCTTGTGACAATATATCATATGTGAATACTTACATATAGAATTGTTACGAAATGTTGTGTATTATAATCTGTTTTGGTTTATATCTTCATAACTATTTAACTTATTTTCACGAAATAAAGCTCAAACTGCAGTGCAGGCACATCTTTCATAGAGATCCCAAACCGGGATCCCTATGGTTGATATCAAGTACCTTATTCTTTACCATTTTCGGTACTACTTTTGTATTTTTTTCAAAATAACGCATATTTCACTGCACACCCCGTCCCTGACACACCACTATGCTGCTTGCATATGACACCCGAAGTTAAAATATGTGTATTTTTAGGTAACACAAAGAGAAAATACCCTAATTATAGAAAACGTTTATATTTTCCTGAAAACGAAATGTTATCTTGTCTTCTGCAATGGTTAATTTTGCTCCACCCTGTATATATATCTCGATGTCAGAACAAAATATGCTGTTTTCACATTCTACACATCAGGATAGACACGAAAGGCACAAATTAGCAGAAAAAATTATAAAATGATGAAGGTAGTAAGATATATTCTACATGAACGACTTTAACCCTTACCTTTTCGATGAGATCACGTGACGCACACCTTCTGTCAAAAATTGATTCGAATTACCACTGAGTTATTCACTTTTCTTATAATTTTCTTATTTCACGTAAAACTGTTGGTTGGCAAGCTTCTGACAATATATCATATGTCGATACTTACATATTGAATTGTTACGAATTGTTGTGTATTACAATCTGTTTTGATCTTTATCTTCCGAACTGTTTAACATATTTTCACGAAATAAAGCTCAAACTGCAGTGCAGGCACATCTTTCATAGAGATCCCAAACCGGGATCCCTATGGTTGATATCAAGTACCTTATTCTTTACCATTTTTGGTACTACTTTTGTGTTTTTTTTAAAATAAAACTGCAAATCCCTTTCCTTACACACCACTATGTTGCTTGCATATGACACCCGAAGTTCAAATATGTGTATTTTTACGTAACACAAAGAGAAAATACCCTAATTATAGAAAACGTTTATATTTTCCTGAAAACGAAATATTATCTTGTCTTCTGCAACGGTTAATTTTGCTGCACCCTGTATATATATTTCGATGTCAGAACAAAATATGCTGTTTTCATATTCAACACATCAGGATAGATACGAAAGGCACAAATTAGCAGAAAAATTATAAAATGATGAAGTAAGCAAGATATATAATACATGAAGGACTTTAACCCTTACCTTTTCAATGAGATCACATGACGCGCACCTTCTTTCAAAAATTGATTCCAATTACCACTGAGTTATTCACTTTTCTTATATATTTTTTTATTTCACGTAAAACTGTCGGTTAGCAACCTTCTGACAATATATCATATGTCAATATGTACATATTGAATTGTTACGAATTGTTGTGTATTATAATCTGTTTTGATCTATATCTTCCGAACTATTTAACATATTTTCACGAAATAAAGCTCAAACTGCAGTGCAGGCACATCTTTCATAGAGATCCCAAACCGGGATCCCTATGGTTGATATCAAGTACCTTATTCTTTACCATTTTTGGTACTACTTTTGTGTTTTTATCAAAATAACGCATATTTCACTGCACACCCCTTCCCTGAAACACCACTATGTTGCTTGCATATGACATCCGAAGTTCAAATATGTGTATTTTTACGTAACACAAAGAGAAAATACCCTAATTATAGAAAACGTTTATATTTTCCTGAAAACGAAATATTATCTTGTCTTCTGCAACGGTTAATTTTGCTGCACCCTGTATATATATTTCGATGTCAGAACAAAATATGCTGTTTTCACATTCTACACATCAGGATAGACACGAAAGGCACAAATTAGCAGAAAAATTATAAAATGATGAAGGTAGTAAGATATATTCTACATGAACGACTTTAACCCTTACCTTTTCGATGAGATCACGTGACGCACATCTTCTGTCAAAAATTGATTCGAATTACCACTGAGTTATTCACTTTTCTTATAATTTTCTTATTTCACGCAAAACTGTTGGTTGGCAACCTTCTGACAATATATCATATGTCAATATGTACATATTGAATTGTTACTAATTGTTGCGTATTATAATCTGTTTTGGTCTATATCTTCCGAACTATTTAACATATTTTCACGAAATAAAGCTCAAACTGCAGTGCAGGCACATCTTTCATAGAGATCCCAAACCGGGATCCCTATGGTTGATATCAAGTACCTTATTCTTTACCATTTTTGGTACTACTTTTGTGTTTTTTTCAAAATAAAACTGCAAATCCCTTTCCTGACACACCACTATGTTGCTTGCATATGACACCCGAAGTTCAAATATGTGTATTTTTACGTAACACAAAGAGAAAATACCCTAATTATAGAAAACGTTTATATTTTCCTGAAAACGAAATATTATCTTGTCTTCTGCAACGGTTAATTTTGCTGCACCCTGTATATATATTTCGATGTCAGAACAAAATATGCTGTTTTCATATTCAACACATCAGGATAGATACGAAAGGCACAAATTAGCAGAAAAATTATAAAATGATGAAGTAAGCAAGATATATAATACATGAAGGACTTTAACAATTACCTTTTCAATGAGATCACATGACGCGCACCTTCTTTCAAAAATTGATTCGAATTACCACTGAGTTATTCACTTTTCTTATATATTTTTTTATTTCACGTAAAACTGTCGGTTAGCAACCTTCTGACAATATATCATATGTTAATATGTACATATTGAATTGTTACGAATTGTTGTCTATTATAATCTGTTTTGATCTATATCTTCCGAACTATTTAACATATTTTCACGAAATAAAGCTCAAACTGCAGTGCAGGCACATCTTTCATAGAGATCCCAAACCAGGATGCCTATGGTTGATACCAAGTACCTTATTCTTTACAATTTTTGGTACTACTTTTGTGTTTTTATCAAAATAACGCAAATTTCACTGCACACCCCTTCCCTGAAACACCACTATGTTGCTTGCATATGACAGAAGTTCAAATATGTGTATTTTTACGTAACATAAAGAGACAATACCCTAATTATAGAAAACGTTTATATTTTCCTGAAAACGAAATATTATCTTGTCTTCTGCAACGGTTAATTGTGCTGCACCCTGTATATATATTTCGATGTCAGAACAAAATATGCTGTTTTCACATTCTACACATCAGGATAGATACGAAAGGCACAAATTAGCAGAAAAATTATAAAATGATGAAGGTAGTAAGATATATCCTACATGACTTACTTTAATCTTTACCTTTTCGATGAGATCACGTGACGCACACCTTCTGTCAAAAATTGATTCCAATTACCACTGAGTTATTCACTTTTCTTATAATTTTCTTATTTCACGTAAAACTATTGGTTGGCAACCTTCTGACAATATATCATATGTCAATAGTTACATATTGAATTGTTACGAATTGTTGTGTATTATAATCTGTTTTGGTATCTATCTTCATAACTATTTAACATATTTTCACGAAATTCAGCTCAAATTGCAGAGCAGGCACATCTTTCATAAAGATCCCAAACCGGCATCCCTAAGGTTGATATCAAGTACCTTATTTTTTACAATTTTTGGTACTACTTTTGTGTTTTTTTCAAAATAACGCATATTTCACTGCAAACCCCTTCCCTGACACACCACTATGTTGCTTGCATATGACACCCGAAGTTCAAATATGTGTATTTTTACGTAACACAAAGAGAAAATACCCTAATTATAGAAAACGTTTATATTTTCCTGAAAACGAAATATTATCTTGTCTTCTGCAACGGTTAATTTTGCTGCACCCTGTATATATATTTCGATGTCAGAACAAAATATGCTGTTTTCATATTCAACACATCAGGATAGATACGAAAGGCACAAATTAGCAGAAAAATTATAAAATGATGAAGTAAGCAAGATATATAATACATGAAGGACTTTAACAATTACCTTTTCAATGAGATCACATGACGCGCACCTTCTTTCAAAAATTGATTCCAATTACCACTGAGTTATTCACTTTTCTTATATATTTTTTTATTTCACGTAAAACTGTCGGTTAGCAACCTTCTGACAATATATCATATGTTAATATGTACATATTGAATTGTTACGAATTGTTGTCTATTATAATCTGTTTTGATCTATATCTTCCGAACTATTTAACATATTTTCACGAAATAAAGCTCAAACTGCAGTGCAGGCACATCTTTCATAGAGATCAAAAACCAGGATGCCTATGGTTGATACCAAGTACCTTATTCTTTACAATTTTTGGTACTACTTTTGTGTTTTTATCAAAATAACGCAAATTTCACTGCACACCCCTTCCCTGAAACACCACTATGTTGCTTGCATATGACAGAAGTTCAAATATGTGTATTTTTACGTAACATAAAGAGACAATACCCTAATTATAGAAAACGTTTATATTTTCCTGAAAACGAAATATTATCTTGTCTTCTGCAACGGTTAATTGTGCTGCACCCTGTATATATATTTCGATGTCAGAACAAAATATGCTGTTTTCACATTCTACACATCAGGATAGATACGAAAGGCACAAATTAGCAGAAAAATTATAAAATGATGAAGGTAGTAAGATATATCCTACATGACTTACTTTAATCTTTACCTTTTCGATGAGATCACGTGACGCACACCTTCTGTCAAAAATTGATTCCAATTACCACTGAGTTATTCACTTTTCTTATAATTTTCTTATTTCACGTAAAACTATTGGTTGGCAACCTTCTGACAATATATCATATGTCAATAGTTACATATTGAATTGTTACGAATTGTTGTGTATTATAATCTGTTTTGGTATCTATCTTCATAACTATTTAACATATTTTCACGAAATTCAGCTCAAATTGCAGAGCAGGCACATCTTTCATAAAGATCCCAAACCGGCATCCCTAAGGTTGATATCAAGTACCTTATTTTTTACAATTTTTGGTACTACTTTTGTGTTTTTTTCAAAATAACGCATATTTCACTGCAAACCCCTTCCCTGACACACCACTATGTTGCTTGCATATGACACCCGAAGTTCAAATATGTGTATTTTTACGTAACACAAAGAGAAAATACCCTAATTATAGAAAACGTTTATATTTTCCTGAAAACGAAATATTATCTTGTCTTCTGCAACGGTTAATTTTGCTGCACCCTGTATATATATTTCGATGTCAGAACAAAATATGCTGTTTTCATATTCAACACATCAGGATAGATACGAAAGGCACAAATTAGCAGAAAAATTATAAAATGATGAAGTAAGCAAGATATATAATACATGAAGGACTTTAACCCTTACCTTTTCAATGAGATCACATGACGCGCACCTTCTTTCAAAAATTGATTCCAATTACCACTGAGTTATTCACTTTTCTTATATATTTTTTTTATTTCACGTAAAACTGTCGGTTAGCAACCTTCTGACAATATATCATATGTCAATATGTACATATTGAATTGTTACGAATTGTTGTGTATTATAATCTGTTTTGATCTATATCTTCCGAACTATTTAACATATTTTCACGAAATAAAGCTCAAACTGCAGTGCAGGCATATCTTTCATAGACACCCCAAACCGGAATCCCTATGATTGATATCAAGTACCTTATTCTTTACCATTTTTGGTACTACTTTTGTGTTTTTTTTCAAAATAACGCATATTTCACTGCACACCCCTTCCCTGAAACACCACTATGTTGCTTGCATATGACACCCGAAGTTAAAATATGTGTATTTTAACGTAACACAAAGAGAAAATACCCTAATTATAGAAAACGTTTATATTTTCCTGAAAACGAAATATTATCTTGTCTTCTGCAACGGTTAATTTTGCTGCACCCTGTATATATATTTCGATGTCAGAACAAAATATGCTGTTTTCATATTCAACACATCAGGATAGATACGAAAGGCACAAATTAGCAGAAAAATTATAAAATGATGAAGTAAGCAAGATATATAATACATGAAGGACTTTAACCCTTACCTTTTCAATGAGATCACGTGACGCACACCTTCTGTCAAAAATTGATTCGAATTACCACTGAATTATTCAGTTTTCTTATAATTTTCTTATTTCACGTAAAACTGTTGGTTGGCAACCTTCTGACAATATATCATATGTCAATATGTACATATTGAATTGTTACTAATTGTTGCGTATTATAATCTGTTTTGGTCTATATCTTCCGAACTGTTTAACATATTTTCACGTAATAAAGCTCAAACTGCAGTGCAGGCACATCTTTCATAGAGATCCCAAACCGGGATCTCTATGGTTGATATCAAGTACCTTATTCTTTACCATTTTTGGTACTACTTTTGTGTTTTTTTTCAAAATGAAACTGCAAGTCCCTTTCCTGACACACCACTATGTTGCTTGCATATGACACCCGAAGTTCAAATATGTGTATTTTTACGTAACACAAAGAGAAAATACCCTAATTATAGAAAACGTTTATATTTTCCAGAAAACGAAATATTACCTTGTCTTCTGCAACGGTTAATTTTGCTGCACCCTGTATATATATTTCGATGTCAGAACAAAATATGCTGTTTTCATATTCAACACATCAGGATAGATACGAAAGGCACAAATTAGCAGAAAAATTATAAAATGATGAAGTAAGCAAGATATATAATACATGAAGGACTTTAACCCTTACCTTTTCAATGAGATCACGTGACGCACACCTTCTGTCAAAAATTGATTCCAATTACCACTGAGTTATTCACTTTTCTTATAATTTTCTTATTTCACGTAAAACTATTGGTTGGCAACCTTCTGACAATATATCATATGTCAATAGTTACATATTGAATTGTTACGAATTGTTGTGTATTATAATCTGTTTTGGTATCTATCTTCATAACTATTTAACATATTTTCACGAAATTCAGCTCAAAATCAGAGCAGGCACATCTTTCATAAAGATCCCAAACCGGCATCCCTAAGGTTGATATCAAGTACCTTATTTTTTACAATTTTTGGTACTACTTTTGTGTTTTTTTCAAAATAACGCATATTTCACTGCAAACCCCTTCCCTGACACACCACTATGTTGCTTGCATATGACACCCGAAGTTCAAATATGTGTATTTTTACGTAACACAAAGAGAAAATACCCTAATTATAGAAAACGTTTATATTTTCCTGAAAACGAAATATTATCTTGTCTTCTGCAACGGTTAATTTTGCTGCACCCTGTATATATATTTCGATGTCAGAACAAAATATGCTGTTTTCATATTCAACACATCAGGATAGATACGAAAGGCACAAATTAGCAGAAAAATTATAAAATGATGAAGTAAGCAAGATATATAATACATGAAGGACTTTAACCCTTACCTTTTCAATGAGATCACATGACGCGCACCTTCTTTCAAAAATTGATTCCAATTACCACTGAGTTATTCACTTTTCTTATATATTTTTTTATTTCACGTAAAACTGTCGGTTAGCAACCTTCTGACAATATATCATATGTCAATATGTACATATTGAATTGTTACGAATTGTTGTGTATTATAATCTGTTTTGATCTATATCTTCCGAACTATTTAACATATTTTCACGAAATAAAGCTCAAACTGCAGTGCAGGCATATCTTTCATAGACACCCCAAACCGGAATCCCTATGATTGATATCAAGTACCTTATTCTTTACCATTTTTGGTACTACTTTTGTGTTTTTTTTCAAAATAACGCATATTTCACTGCACACCCCTTCCCTGAAACACCACTATGTTGCTTGCATATGACACCCGAAGTTAAAATATGTGTATTTTTACGTAACACAAAGAGAAAATACCCTAATTATAGAAAACGTTTATATTTTCCTGAAAACGAAATATTATCTTGTCTTCTGCAACGGTTAATTTTGCTGCACCCTGTATATATATTTCGATGTCAGAACAAAATATGCTGTTTTCATATTCAACACATCAGGATAGATACGAAAGGCACAAATTAGCAGAAAAATTATAAAATGATGAAGTAAGCAAGATATATAATACATGAAGGACTTTAACCCTTACCTTTTCAATGAGATCACGTGACGCACACCTTCTGTCAAAAATTGATTCGAATTACCACTGAATTATTCAGTTTTCTTATAATTTTCTTATTTCACGTAAAACTGTTGGTTGGCAACCTTCTGACAATATATCATATGTCAATATGTACATATTGAATTGTTACTAATTGTTGCGTATTATAATCTGTTTTGGTCTATATCTTCCGAACTGTTTAACATATTTTCACGTAATAAAGCTCAAACTGCAGTGCAGGCACATCTTTCATAGAGATCCCAAACCGGGATCTCTATGGTTGATATCAAGTACCTTATTCTTTACCATTTTTGGTACTACTTTTGTGTTTTTTTTTCAAAATGAAACTGCAAGTCCCTTTCCTGACACACCACTATGTTGCTTGCATATGACACCCGAAGTTCAAATATGTGTATTTTTACGTAACACAAAGAGAAAATACCCTAATTATAGAAAACGTTTATATTTTCCTGAAAACGAAATATTACCTTGTCTTCTGCAACGGTTAATTTTGCTGCACCCTGTATATATATTTCGATGTCAGAACAAAATATGCTGTTTTCATATTCAACACATCAGGATAGATACGAAAGGCACAAATTAGCAGAAAAATTATAAAATGATGAAGTAAGCAAGATATATAATACATGAAGGACTTTAACCCTTACCTTTTCAATGAGATCACATGACGCGCACCTTCTTTCAAAAATTGATTCCAATTACCACTGAGTTATTCACTTTTCTTATATATTTTTTTATTTCACGTAAAACTGTCGGTTAGCAACCTTCTGACAATATATCATATGTTAACATGTACATATTGAATTGTTACGAATTGTTGTCTATTATAATCTGTTTTGATCTATATCTTCCGAACTATTTAACATATTTTCACGAAATAAAGCTCAAACTGCAGTGCAGGCACATCTTTCATAGAGATCCCAAACCAGGATCCCTATGGTTGATATCAAGTACCTTATTCTTTACCATTTTTGGTACTACTTTTGTGTTTTTATCAAAATAACGCATATTTCACTGCACACCCCTTCCCTGAAACACCACTATGTTGCTTGCATATGACATCCGAAGTTAAAATATGTGTATTTTTACGTAACACAAAGAGAAAATACCCTAATTATAGAAAACGTTTATATTTTCCTGAAAACGAAATATTATCTCGTCTTCTGCAACGGTTAATTTTGCTGCACCCTGTATATATATTTCGACGTCAGAACAAAATATGCTGTTATAAAATTCTACACATCAGGATAGATACGAAAGGCACAAATTAGCAGAAAAATTATAAAATGATGAAGGTAGTAAGATATATCCTACATGACCGACTTTAATCTTTACCTTTTCGATGAGATCACGTGACGCACACCTTCTGTCAAAAATTGATTCCAATTACCACTGAGTTATTCACTTTTCTTATAATTTTCATATTTCACGTAAAACTATTGGTTGGCAACCTTCTGACAATATATCATATGTCAATACTTACATATTGAATTATTACGAATTGTTGTGTATTATAATCTGTTTTGGTATCTATCTTCATAACTATTTAACATATTTTCACGAAATAAAGCTCAAACTGCAGTGCAGGCACATCTTTCATAGACACCCCAAACCGGAATCCCTATGGTTGATATCAAGTACCTTATTCTTTACCATTTTTGGTACTACTTTTGTGTTTTTTTTTCAAAATAACGCATATTTCACTGCACACCCCTTCCCTGACACACCACTATGTTGCTTGCATATGACACCCGAAGTTAGAATATTTGTATTTTTACGTAACACAAAGAGAAAATACCCTAATTATAGAAAACGTTTATATTTTCCTGAAAACGAAATATTATCTTGTCTTCAGCAACGGTTAATTTTGCTGCACCCTGTATATATATTTCGATGTCAGAACAAAATATGCTGTTTTCACATTCTACACATCAGGATAGACACGAAAGGCACAAATTAGCAGAAAAATTATAAAATGATGAAGGTAGTAAGATATATTCTACATGAACGACTTTAACCCTTACCTTTTCGATGAGATCACGTGACGCACACCTTCTGTCAAAAATTGATTCGAATTACCACTGAGTTATTCACTTTTCTTATAATTTTCTTATTTCACGCAAAACTGTTGGTTGGCAACCTTCTGACAATATATCATATGTCAATATGTACATATTGAATTGTTACTAATTGTTGCGTATTATAATCTGTTTTGGTCTATATCTTCCGAACTATTTAACATATTTTCACGAAATAAAGCTCAAATTGCAGTGCATGCACATCTTTCATAGAGATCCCAAACCGGGATCCCTATGGTTGATATCAAGTACCTTATTCTTTACCATTTTTGGTACTACTTTTGTGCTTTTTCAAAATAAAACTGCAAATCCCTTTCCTGACACACCACTATGTTGCTTGCATATGACACCCGAAGTTCAAATATGTGTATTTTTACGTAACACAAAGAGAAAATACCCTAATTATAGAAAACGTTTATATTTTCCTGAAAACGAAATATTATCTTGTCTTCTGCAACGGTTAATTTTGCTGCACCCTGTATATATATTTCGATGTCAGAACAAAATATGCTGTTTTCATATTCAACACATCAGGATAGATACGAAAGGCACAAATTAGCAGAAAAATTATAAAATGATGAAGTAAGCAAGATATATAATACATGAAGGACTTTAACAATTACCTTTTCAATGAGATCACATGACGCGCACCTTCTTTCAAAAATTGATTCGAATTACCACTGAGTTATTCACTTTTCTTATATATTTTTTTATTTCACGTAAAACTGTCGGTTAGCAACCTTCTGACAATATATCATATGTTAATATGTACATATTGAATTGTTACGAATTGTTGTCTATTATAATCTGTTTTGATCTATATCTTCCGAACTATTTAACATATTTTCACGAAATAAAGCTCAAACTGCAGTGCAGGCACATCTTTCATAGAGATCCCAAACCAGGATGCCTATGGTTGATACCAAGTACCTTATTCTTTACAATTTTTGGTACTACTTTTGTGTTTTTATCAAAATAACGCAAATTTCACTGCACACCCCTTCCCTGAAACACCACTATGTTGCTTCCATATGACAGAAGTTCAAATATGTGTATTTTTACGTAACATAAAGAGACAATACCCTAATTATAGAAAACGTTTATATTTTCCTGAAAACGAAATATTATCTTGTCTTCTGCAACGGTTAATTGTGCTGCACCCTGTATATATATTTCGATGTCAGAACAAAATATGCTGTTTTCACATTCTACACATCAGGATAGATACGAAAGGCACAAATTAGCAGAAAAATTATAAAATGATGAAGGTAGTAAGATATATCCTACATGACTTACTTTAATCTTTACCTTTTCGATGAGATCACGTGACGCACACCTTCTGTCAAAAATTGATTCCAATTACCACTGAGTTATTCACTTTTCTTATAATTTTCTTATTTCACGTAAAACTATTGGTTGGCAACCTTCTGACAATATATCATATGTCAATAGTTACATATTGAATTGTTACGAATTGTTGTGTATTATAATCTGTTTTGGTATCTATCTTCATAACTATTTAACATATTTTCACGAAATTCAGCTCAAATTGCAGAGCAGGCACATCTTTCATAAAGATCCCAAACCGGCATCCCTAAGGTTGATATCAAGTACCTTATTTTTTACAATTTTTGGTACTACTTTTGTGTTTTTTTCAAAATAACGCATATTTCACTGCAAACCCCTTCCCTGACACACCACTATGTTGCTTGCATATGACACCCGAAGTTCAAATATGTGTATTTTTACGTAACACAAAGAGAAAATACCCTAATTATAGAAAACGTTTATATTTTCCTGAAAACGAAATATTATCTTGTCTTCTGCAACGGTTAATTTTGCTGCACCCTGTATATATATTTCGATGTCAGAACAAAATATGCTGTTTTCATATTCAACACATCAGGATAGATACGAAAGGCACAAATTAGCAGAAAAATTATAAAATGATGAAGTAAGCAAGATATATAATACATGAAGGACTTTAACCCTTACCTTTTCAATGAGATCACATGACGCGCACCTTCTTTCAAAAATTGATTCCAATTACCACTGAGTTATTCACTTTTCTTATATATTTTTTTTATTTCACGTAAAACTGTCGGTTAGCAACCTTCTGACAATATATCATATGTCAATATGTACATATTGAATTGTTACGAATTGTTGTGTATTATAATCTGTTTTGATCTATATCTTCCGAACTATTTAACATATTTTCACGAAATAAAGCTCAAACTGCAGTGCAGGCATATCTTTCATAGACACCCCAAACCGGAATCCCTATGATTGATATCAAGTACCTTATTCTTTACCATTTTTGGTACTACTTTTGTGTTTTTTTTCAAAATAACGCATATTTCACTGCACACCCCTTCCCTGAAACACCACTATGTTGCTTGCATATGACACCCGAAGTTAAAATATGTGTATTTTTACGTAACACAAAGAGAAAATACCCTAATTATAGAAAACGTTTATATTTTCCTGAAAACGAAATATTATCTTGTCTTCTGCAACGGTTAATTTTGCTGCACCCTGTATATATATTTCGATGTCAGAACAAAATATGCTGTTTTCATATTCAACACATCAGGATAGATACGAAAGGCACAAATTAGCAGAAAAATTATAAAATGATGAAGTAAGCAAGATATATAATACATGAAGGACTTTAACCCTTACCTTTTCAATGAGATCACGTGACGCACACCTTCTGTCAAAAATTGATTCGAATTACCACTGAATTATTCAGTTTTCTTATAATTTTCTTATTTCACGTAAAACTGTTGGTTGGCAACCTTCTGACAATATATCATATGTCAATATGTACATATTGAATTGTTACTAATTGTTGCGTATTATAATCTGTTTTGGTCTATATCTTCCGAACTGTTTAACATATTTTCACGTAATAAAGCTCAAACTGCAGTGCAGGCACATCTTTCATAGAGATCCCAAACCGGGATCTCTATGGTTGATATCAAGTACCTTATTCTTTACCATTTTTGGTACTACTTTTGTGTTTTTTTTCAAAATGAAACTGCAAGTCCCTTTCCTGACACACCACTATGTTGCTTGCATATGACACCCGAAGTTCAAATATGTGTATTTTTACGTAACACAAAGAGAAAATACCCTAATTATAGAAAACGTTTATATTTTCCTGAAAACGAAATATTACCTTGTCTTCTGCAACGGTTAATTTTGCTGCACCCTGTATATATATTTCGATGTCAGAACAAAATATGCTGTTTTCATATTCAACACATCAGGATAGATACGAAAGGCAAAAATTAGCAGAAAAATTATAAAATGATGAAGTAAGCAAGATATATAATACATGAAGGACTTTAACCCTTACCTTTTCAATGAGATCACGTGACGCACACCTTCTGTCAAAAATTGATTCCAATTACCACTGAGTTATTCACTTTTCTTATAATTTTCTTATTTCACGTAAAACTATTGGTTGGCAACCTTCTGACAATATATCATATGTCAATAGTTACATATTGAATTGTTACGAATTGTTGTGTATTATAATCTGTTTTGGTATCTATCTTCATAACTATTTAACATATTTTCACGAAATTCAGCTCAAATTGCAGAGCAGGCACATCTTTCATAAAGATCCCAAACCGGCATCCCTAAGGTTGATATCAAGTACCTTATTTTTTACAATTTTTGGTACTACTTTTGTGTTTTTTTCAAAATAACGCATATTTCACTGCAAACCCCTTCCCTGACACACCACTATGTTGCTTGCATATGACACCCGAAGTTCAAATATGTGTATTTTTACGTAACACAAAGAGAAAATACCCTAATTATAGAAAACGTTTATATTTTCCTGAAAACGAAATATTATCTTGTCTTCTGCAACGGTTAATTTTGCTGCACCCTGTATATATATTTCGATGTCAGAACAAAATATGCTGTTTTCATATTCAACACATCAGGATAGATACGAAAGGCACAAATTAGCAGAAAAATTATAAAATGATGAAGTAAGCAAGATATATAATACATGAAGGACTTTAACCCTTACCTTTTCAATGAGATCACATGACGCGCACCTTCTTTCAAAAATTGATTCCAATTACCACTGAGTTATTCACTTTTCTTATATATTTTTTTTATTTCACGTAAAACTGTCGGTTAGCAACCTTCTGACAATATATCATATGTCAATATGTACATATTGAATTGTTACGAATTGTTGTGTATTATAATCTGTTTTGATCTATATCTTCCGAACTATTTAACATATTTTCACGAAATAAAGCTCAAACTGCAGTGCAGGCATATCTTTCATAGACACCCCAAACCGGAATCCCTATGATTGATATCAAGTACCTTATTCTTTACCATTTTTGGTACTACTTTTGTGTTTTTTTTCAAAATAACGCATATTTCACTGCACACCCCTTCCCTGAAACACCACTATGTTGCTTGCATATGACACCCGAAGTTAAAATATGTGTATTTTTACGTAACACAAAGAGAAAATACCCTAATTATAGAAAACGTTTATATTTTCCTGAAAACGAAATATTATCTTGTCTTCTGCAACGGTTAATTTTGCTGCACCCTGTATATATATTTCGATGTCAGAACAAAATATGCTGTTTTCATATTCAACACATCAGGATAGATACGAAAGGCACAAATTAGCAGAAAAATTATAAAATGATGAAGTAAGCAAGATATATAATACATGAAGGACTTTAACCCTTACCTTTTCAATGAGATCACGTGACGCACACCTTCTGTCAAAAATTGATTCGAATTACCACTGAATTATTCAGTTTTCTTATAATTTTCTTATTTCACGTAAAACTGTTGGTTGGCAACCTTCTGACAATATATCATATGTCAATATGTACATATTGAATTGTTACTAATTGTTGCGTATTATAATCTGTTTTGGTCTATATCTTCCGAACTGTTTAACATATTTTCACGTAATAAAGCTCAAACTGCAGTGCAGGCACATCTTTCATAGAGATCCCAAACCGGGATCTCTATGGTTGATATCAAGTACCTTATTCTTTACCATTTTTGGTACTACTTTTGTGTTTTTTTTCAAAATGAAACTGCAAGTCCCTTTCCTGACACACCACTATGTTGCTTGCATATGACACCCGAAGTTCAAATATGTGTATTTTTACGTAACACAAAGAGAAAATACCCTAATTATAGAAAACGTTTATATTTTCCTGAAAACGAAATATTACCTTGTCTTCTGCAACGGTTAATTTTGCTGCACCCTGTATATATATTTCGATGTCAGAACAAAATATGCTGTTTTCATATTCAACACATCAGGATAGATACGAAAGGCAAAAATTAGCAGAAAAATTATAAAATGATGAAGTAAGCAAGATATATAATACATGAAGGACTTTAACCCTTACCTTTTCAATGAGATCACGTGACGCACACCTTCTGTCAAAAATTGATTCCAATTACCACTGAGTTATTCACTTTTCTTATAATTTTCTTATTTCACGTAAAACTATTGGTTGGCAACCTTCTGACAATATATCATATGTCAATAGTTACATATTGAATTGTTACGAATTGTTGTGTATTATAATCTGTTTTGGTATCTATCTTCATAACTATTTAACATATTTTCACGAAATTCAGCTCAAATTGCAGAGCAGGCACATCTTTCATAAAGATCCCAAACCGGCATCCCTAAGGTTGATATCAAGTACCTTATTTTTTACAATTTTTGGTACTACTTTTGTGTTTTTTTCAAAATAACGCATATTTCACTGCAAACCCCTTCCCTGACACACCACTATGTTGCTTGCATATGACACCCGAAGTTCAAATATGTGTATTTTTACGTAACACAAAGAGAAAATACCCTAATTATAGAAAACGTTTATATTTTCCTGAAAACGAAATATTATCTTGTCTTCTGCAACGGTTAATTTTGCTGCACCCTGTATATATATTTCGATGTCAGAACAAAATATGCTGTTTTCATATTTAACACATCAGGATAGATACGAAAGGCACAAATTAGCAGAAAAATTATAAAATGATGAAGTAAGCAAGATATATAATACATGAAGGACTTTAACCCTTACCTTTTCAATGAGATCACATGACGCGCACCTTCTTTCAAAAATTGATTCCAATTACCACTGAGTTATTCACTTTTCTTATATATTTTTTTATTTCACGTAAAACTGTCGGTTAGCAACCTTCTGACAATATATCATATGTTAACATGTACATATTGAATTGTTACGAATTGTTGTCTATTATAATCTGTTTTGATCTATATCTTCCGAACTATTTAACATATTTTCACGAAATAAAGCTCAAACTGCAGTGCAGGCACATCTTTCATAGAGATCCCAAACCAGGATCCCTATGGTTGATATCAAGTACCTTATTCTTTACCATTTTTGGTACTACTTTTGTGTTTTTATCAAAATAACGCATATTTCACTGCACACCCCTTCCCTGAAACACCACTATGTTGCTTGCATATGACATCCGAAGTTCAAATATGTGTATTTTTACGTAACATAAAGAGACAATACCCTAATTATAGAAAACGTTTATATTTTCCTGAAAACGAAATATTATCTCGTCTTCTGCAACGGTTAATTTTGCTGCACCCTGTATATATATTTCGACGTCAGAACAAAATATGCTGTTATAAAATTCTACACATCAGGATAGATACGAAAGGCACAAATTAGCAGAAAAATTATAAAATGATGAAGGTAGTAAGATATATCCTACATGACCGACTTTAATCTTTACCTTTTCGATGAGATCACGTGACGCACACCTTCTGTCAAAAATTGATTCCAATTACCACTGAGTTATTCACTTTTCTTATAATTTTCATATTTCACGTAAAACTATTGGTTGGCAACCTTCTGACAATATATCATATGTCAATAGTTACATATTGAATTATTACGAATTGTTGTGTATTATAATCTGTTTTGGTATATATCTTCATAACTATTTAACATATTTTCACGAAATTCAGCTCAAATTGCAGAGCAGGCACATCTTTCATAAAGATCCCAAACCGGCATCCCTAAGGTTGATATCAAGTACCTTATTTTTTACAATTTTTGGTACTACTTTTGTGTTTTTTTCAAAATAACGCATATTTCACTGCAAACCCCTTCCCTGACACACCACTATGTTGCTT
The DNA here is from genome assembly GCF_964235325.1 of Thermobia domestica. Lineage (NCBI taxonomy): Eukaryota > Metazoa > Arthropoda > Insecta > Zygentoma > Lepismatidae > Thermobia > Thermobia domestica. The sequence continues at coordinate 38,327 of NW_027656217.1, read as the reverse complement.
GCATATGACATCCGAAGTTCAAATATGTGTATTTTTACGTAACACAAAGAGAAAATACCCTAATTATAGAAAACGTTTATATTTTCCTGAAAACGAAATATTATCTTGTCTTCTGCAACGGTTAATTTTGCTGCACCCTGTATATATATTTAGATGTCAGAACAAAATATGCTGTTTTCACATTCTACACATCAGGATAGACACGAAAGACACAAATTAGCAGAAAAATTATAAAATGATGAAGGTAGTAAGATATATTCTACATGAACGACTTTAACCTTTACCTTTTCGATGAGATCACGTGACGCACACCTTCTGTCAAAAATTGATTCGAATTACCACTGAGTTATTCACTTTTTTTATAATTTTCTTATTTCACGTAAAACTGTTGGTTGGCAACCTTCTGTCAATATATCATATGTCGATACTTACATATTGAATTGTTGCGAATTGTTGTGTATTACAATCTGTTTTGATCTATATCTTCCGAACTGTTTAACATATTTTCACGAAATAAAGCTCAAACTGCAGTGCAGGCACATCTTTCATAGAGATCCCAAACCGGGATCCCTATGGTTGATATCAAGTACCTTATTCTTTACCATTTTTGGTACTACTTTTGTGTTTTTTTCAAAATAAAACTGCAAATCCCTTTCCTGACACACCACTATGTTGCTTGCATATGACACCCGAAGTTCAAATATGTGTACTTTTACGTAACGCAAAGAGAAAATACCCTAATTATAGAAAACGTTTATATTTTCCTGGAAACGAAATATTATCTTGTCTTCTGCAGCGGTTAATTTTGCTGCACCCTGTATATATATTTCGATGTCAGAACAAAATATGCTGTTTTCATATTCAGCACATCAGGATAGATACGAAAGGCACAAATTAGCAGAAAAATTATAAAATGATGAAGTAAGCAAGATATATAATACATGAACGACTATAAACCTTACATTTTCAATGAGATCACATGACGCGCACCTTCGGTCAAAAATTGATTCCAATTACCACTCAGTTATTCACTTTTCTTATATTTTTTTATTTCACGTAAAACTGTCGGTTAGCAACCTTCTGACAATATATCATATGTCAATATGTACATATTGAATTGTTACGAATTGTTGTGTATTATAATCTGTTTTGATCTATATCTCCCGAACTATTTAACATATTTTCACGAAATAAAGCACAAACTGCAGTGCAGGCACATCTTTCATAGAGATCCCAAACCGGGATCCCTATTGTTGATATCAAGTACCTTATTCTTTACCATTTTTGGTACTACTTTTGTGTTTTTTTTTCAAAATAACGCATATTTCACTGCACACCCCTTCCCTGAAACACCACTATGTTGCTTGCATATGACACCCGAAGTTAAAATATGTGTATTTTTACGTAACACAAAGAGAAAATACCCTAATTATAGAAAACGTTTATATTTTCCTGAAAACGAAATATTATCTTGTCTTCTGCAACGGTTAATTTTGCTGCACCCTGTATATATATTTCAATGTCAGAACAAAATATGCTGTTTTCATATTCAACACATCAGGATAGATACGAAAGGCACAAATTAGCAGAAAAATTATAAAATGATGAAGTAAGCAAGATATATAATACATGAAGGACTTTAACCCTTACCTTTTCAATGAGATCACGTGACGCACACCTTCTGTCAAAAATTGATTCGAATTACCACTGAATTATTCAGTTTTCTTATAATTTTCTTATTTCACGTAAAACTGTTGGTTGGCAACCTTCTGACAATATATCATATGTCAATATGTACATATTGAATTGTTACTAATTGTTGCGTATTATAATCTGTTTTGGTCTATATCTTCCGAACTGTTTAACATATTTTCACGTAATAAAGCTCAAACTGCAGTGCAGGCACATCTTTCATAGAGATCCCAAACCGGGATCTCTATGGTTGATATCAAGTACCTTATTCTTTACCATTTTTGGTACTACTTTTGTGTTTTTTTTTCAAAATGAAACTGCAAGTCCCTTTCCTGACACACCACTATGTTGCTTGCATATGACACCCGAAGTTCAAATATGTGTATTTTTACGTAACACAAAGAGAAAATACCCTAATTATAGAAAACGTTTATATTTTCCTGAAAACGAAATATTACCTTGTCTTCTGCAACGGTTAATTTTGCTGCACCCTGTATATATATTTCGATGTCAGAACAAAATATGCTGTTTTCATATTCAACACAACAGGATAGATACGAAAGGCACAAATTAGCAGAAAAATTATAAAATGATGAAGTAAGCAAGATATATAATACATGAAGGACTTTAACCCTTACCTTTTCAATGAGATCACATGACGCGCACCTTCTTTCAAAAATTGATTCCAATTACCACTGAGTTATTCACTTTTCTTATATATTTTTTTATTTCACGTAAAACTGTCGGTTAGCAACCTTCTGACAATATATCATATGTTAACATGTACATATTGAATTGTTACGAATTGTTGTCTATTATAATCTGTTTTGATCTATATCTTCCGAACTATTTAACATATTTTCACGAAATAAAGCTCAAACTGCAGTGCAGGCACATCTTTCATAGAGATCCCAAACCAGGATCCCTATGGTTGATATCAAGTACCTTATTCTTTACCATTTTTGGTACTACTTTTGTGTTTTTATCAAAATAACGCATATTTCACTGCACACCCCTTCCCTGAAACACCACTATGTTGCTTGCATATGACATCCGAAGTTCAAATATGTGTATTTTTACGTAACAAAAAGAGACAATACCCTAATTATAGAAAACGTTTATATTTTCCTGAAAACGAAATATTATCTCGTCTTCTGCAACGGTTAATTTTGCTGCACCCTGTATATATATTTCGACGTCAGAACAAAATATGCTGTTTTAAAATTCTACACATCAGGATAGATACGAAAGGCACAAATTAGCAGAAAAATTATAAAATGATGAAGGTAGTAAGATATATCCTACATGACCGACTTTAATCTTTACCTTTTCGATGAGATCACGTGACGCACACCTTCTGTCAAAAATTGATTCCAATTACCACTGAGTTATTCACTTTTCTTATAATTTTCATATTTCACGTAAAACTATTGGTTGGCAACCTTCTGACAATATATCATATGTCAATAGTTACATATTGAATTATTACGAATTGTTGTGTATTATAATCTGTTTTGGTATATATCTTCATAACTATTTAACATATTTTCACGAAATTCAGCTCAAATTGCAGAGCAGGCACATCTTTCATAAAGATCCCAAACCGGCATCCCTAAGGTTGATATCAAGTACCTTATTTTTTACAATTTTTGGTACTACTTTTGTGTTTTTTTCAAAATAACGCATATTTCACTGCAAACCCCTTCCCTGACACACCACTATGTTGCTTGCATATGACATCCGAAGTTCAAATATGTGTATTTTTACGTAACACAAAGAGAAAATACCCTAATTATAGAAAACGTTTATATTTTCCTGAAAACGAAATATTATCTTGTCTTCTGCAACGGTTAATTTTGCTGCACCCTGTATATATATTTAGATGTCAGAACAAAATATGCTGTTTTCACATTCTACACATCAGGATAGACACGAAAGACACAAATTAGCAGAAAAATTATAAAATGATGAAGGTAGTAAGATATATTCTACATGAACGACTTTAACCTTTACCTTTTCGATGAGATCACGTGACGCACACCTTCTGTCAAAAATTGATTCGAATTACCACTGAGTTATTCACTTTTTTTATAATTTTCTTATTTCACGTAAAACTGTTGGTTGGCAACCTTCTGACAATATATCATATGTCGATACTTACATATTGAATTGTTGCGAATTGTTGTGTATTACAATCTGTTTTGATCTATATCTTCCGAACTGTTTAACATATTTTCACGAAATAAAGCTCAAACTGCAGTGCAGGCACATCTTTCATAGAGATCCCAAACCGGGATCCCTATGGTTGATATCAAGTACCTTATTCTTTACCATTTTTGGTACTACTTTTGTGTTTTTTTCAAAATAAAACTGCAAATCCCTTTCCTGACACACCACTATGTTGCTTGCATATGACACCCGAAGTTAAAATATGTGTACTTTTACGTAACGCAAAGAGAAAATACCCTAATTATAGAAAACGTTTATATTTTCCTGGAAACGAAATATTATCTTGTCTTCTGCAGCGGTTAATTTTGCTGCACCCTGTATATATATTTCGATGTCAGAACAAAATATGCTGTTTTCATATTCAGCACATCAGGATAGATACGAAAGGCACAAATTAGCAGAAAAATTATAAAATGATGAAGTAAGCAAGATATATAATACATGAACGACTATAAACCTTACATTTTCAATGAGATCACATGACGCGCACCTTCGGTCAAAAATTGATTCCAATTACCACTCAGTTATTCACTTTTCTTATATTTTTTTATTTCACGTAAAACTGTCGGTTAGCAACCTTCTGACAATATATCATATGTCAATATGTACATATTGAATTGTTACGAATTGTTGTGTATTATAATCTGTTTTGATCTATATCTCCCGAACTATTTAACATATTTTCACGAAATAAAGCACAAACTGCAGTGCAGGCACATCTTTCATAGAGATCCCAAACCGGGATCCCTATTGTTGATATCAAGTACCTTATTCTTTACCATTTTTGGTACTACTTATGTGTTTTTATCAAAATAACGCATATTTCACTGCACACCCTTTCCCTGAAACACCACTATGTTGCATGCATATGACATCCGAAGTTCAAATATGTGTATTTTTACGTAACACAAAGAGAAAACACCCTAATTATAGAAAACGTTTATATTTTCCTGAAAACGAAATATTATCTTGTCTTTTGCAACGGCTAATTTTGCTGCACCCTGTATATATATTTCGATGTCAGAACAAAATATGCTGTTTTCACATTCTACACATCAGGATAGATACGAAAGGCACAAATTAGCAGAAAAATTATAAAATGATGAAGTAAGCAAGATATATAATACATGAAGGACTTTAACCCTTACCTTTTCAATGAGATCACATGACGCGCACCTTCTTTCAAAAATTGATTCCAATTACCACTGAGTTATTCACTTTTCTTATATATTTTTTTATTTCACGTAAAACTGTCGGTTAGCAACTTTCTGACAATATATCATATGTCAATATGTACATATTGAATTGTTACGAATTGTTGTGTATTATAATCTGTTTTGATCTATATCTTCCGAACTATTAAACATATTTTCACGAAATAAAGCTCAAACTGCAGTGCAGGCACATCTTTCATAGAGATCCCAAACCGGGATCCCTATGGTTGATATCAAGTACCTTATTCTTTACCATTTTTGGTACTACTTTTGTGTTTTTATCAAAATAACGCATATTTCACTGCACACCCCTTCCCTGAAACACCACTATGGTGCTTGCATATGACATCCGAAGTTCAAATATGTGTATTTTTACGTAACACAAAGAGAAAATACCCTAATTATAGAAAACGTTTATATTTTCCTGAAAACGAAATATTATCTTGTCTTTTGCAACGGTTAATTTTGCTGCACCCTGTATATATATTTCGATGTCAGAACAAAATATGCTGTTTTCAAATTCTACACATCAGGATAGATACGAAAGGCACAAATTAGCAGAAAAATTATAAAATGATGAAGGTAGTAAGATATATCCTACATGACCGACTTTAACCTTTACCTTTTCGATGAGATCACGTGACGCACATCTTCTGTCAAAAATTGATTCCAATTACCACTGAGTTATTCACTTTTCTTATAATTTTCTTATTTCACGTAAAACTATTGGTTGGCAACCTTCTGACAATATATCATATGTCAATAGTTACATATTGAATTGTTACGAATTGTTGTGTATTATAATCTGTTTTGGTATCTATCTTCATAACTATTTAACATATCTTCACGAAATTCAGCTCAAACTGCAGTGCAGGCACATCTTTCATAGACACCCCAAACCGGAATCCCTATGGTTGATATCAAGTACCTTATTCTTTACCATTTTTGGTACTACTTTTGTGCTTTTATCAAAATAACGCATATTTCACTGCACACCCCTTCCCTGACACACCACTATGTTGCTTGCATATGACACCCGAAGTTAAAATATGTGTATTTTTACGTAACACAAAGAGAAAATACCCTAATTATACAAAACGTTTATATTTTCCTGAAAACGAAATATTATCTTGTCTTCTGCAACGGTTAATTTTGCTGCACCCTGTATATATATTTCGATGTCAGAACAAAATATGCTGTTTTCACATTCTACACATCAGGATAGACACGAAAGGCAAAAATTAGCAGAAAAATTATAAAATGATGAAGGTAGTAAGATATATCCTACATGACGGACTTTAACCTTTACCTTTTCAATGAGATCACATGACGCGCACCTTCTTTCAAAAATTGATTCGAATTACCACTAAGTTATTCACTTTTCTTATATATTTTTTTATTTCACGTAAAACTGTCGGTTAGCAACCTTCTGACAATATATCATATGTCAATATGTACATATTGAATTGTTACGAATTGTTGTGTATTATAATCTGTTTTGATCTATATCTTCCGAACTATTTAACATATTTTCACGAAATAAAGCTCAAACTGCAGTGCAGGCACATCTTTCATAGAGATCCCAAACCGGGATCCCTATGGTTGATATCAAGTACCTTATTCTTTACCATTTTTGGTACTACTTTTGTGTTTTTATCAAAATAACGCATATTTCACTGCACACCCCTTCCCTGAAACACGACTATGTTGCTTGCATATGACATCCGAAGTTCAAATATGTGTATTTTTACGTAACACAAAGAGAAAATACCCTAATTATAGAAAACGTTTATATTTTCCTGAAAACGAAATATTATCTTGTCTTCTGCAACGGTTAATTTTGCTGCACCCTGTATATATATTTAGATGTCAGAACAAAATATGCTGTTTTCACATTCTACACATCAGGATAGATACGAAAGGCACAAATTAGCAGAAAAATTATAAAATGATGAAGGTAGTAAGATATAACCTACATGACGGACTTTAACCTTTACCTTTTCGATGAGATCACGTGACGCACACCTTCTGTCAAAAATTGATTCGAAATACCACTGAGTTATTCACTTTTCTTATAATTTTCTTATTTCACGTAAAACTATTGGTTGGCAACCTTCTGACAATATATCATATGTCAATAGTTACATATTGAATTGTTACGAATTGTTGTGTATTATAATCTGTTCTGGTATCTATCTTCATAACTATTTAACATATTTTCACGAAATTCAGCTCAAACTGCAGTGCAGGCACATCTTTCATAGACACCCCAAACCGGAATCCCTATGGTTGATATCAAGTACCTTATTCTTTACCATTTTTGGTACTACTTTTTTGTTTTTATCAAAATAACACATATTTCACTGCACACCCCTTCCCTGACACACCACTATGTTGCTTGCATATGACACCCGAAGTTAAAATATGTGTATTTTTACGTAACACAAAGAGAAAATACCCTAATTATAGAAAACGTTTATATTTTCCTGAAAACGAAATATTATCTTGTCTTCTGCAACGGTTAATTTTGCTGCACCCTGTATATATATTTCGATGTCAGAACAAAATATGCTGTTTTCACATTCTACACATCAGGATAGATACGAAAGGCACAAATTAGCAGAAAAATTGTAAAATGATGAAGTAAGCAAGATATATAATACATGAAGGACTTTAACCATTACCTTTTCAATGAGATCACATGACGCGCACCTTCTTTCAAAAATTGATTCGAATTACCACTGAGTTATTCACTTTTCTTATATATTTTTTTATTTCACGTAAAACTGTCGGTTAGCAACTTTCTGACAATATATCATATGTCAATATGTACATATTGAATTGTTACGAATTGTTGTGTATTATAATCTGTTTTGATCTATATCTTCCGAACTATTTAACATATTTTCACGAAATAAAGCTCAAACTGCAGTGCAGGCACATCTTTCATAGAGATCCCAAACCGGGATCCCTATGGTTGATATCAAGTATTTTATTCTTTACCATTTTTGGTACTACTTTTGTGTTTTTATCAAAATAACGCATATTTCACTGCACACCCCTTCCCTGAAACACCACTATGTTGCTTGCATATGACATCCGAAGTTCAAATATGTGTATTTTTACGTAACACAAAGAGAAAATACCCTAATTATAGAAAACGTTTATATTTTCCTGAAAACGAAATATTATCTTGTCTTCTGCAACGGTTAATTTTGCTGCACCCTGTATATATATTTCGATGTCAGAACAAAATATGCTGTTTTCACATTCTGCACATCAGGATAGATACGAAAGGCACAAATTAGCAGAAAAATTATAAAATGATGAAGTAAGCAAGATATATAATACATGAAGGACTTTAACCCTTACCTTTTCAATGAGATCACATCACGCGCACCTTCTTTCAAAAATTGATTCGAATTACCACTAAGTTATTCACTTTTCTTATACATTTTTTTATTTCACGTAAAACTGTCGGTTAGCAACCTTCTGACAATATATCATATGTCAATATGTACATATTGAATTGTTACGAATTGTTGTGTATTATAATCTGTTTTGATCTATATCTTCCGAACTATTTAACATATTTTCACGAAATAAAGCTCAAACTGCAGTGCAGGCACATCTTTCATAGAGATCCCAAACCGGGATCCCTATGGTTGATATCAAGTACCTTATTATTTACCATTTTTGGTACTACTTTTGTGTTTTTATCAAAATAACGCATATTTCACTGCACACCCCTTCCCTGAAACACCACTATGTTGCTTGCATATGACATCCGAAGTTCAAATATGTGTATTTTTACGTAACACAAAGAGAAAATACCCTAATTATAGAAAACGTTTATATTTTCCTGAAAACGAAATATTATCTTGTCTTCTGCAACGGTTAATTTTGCTGCACCCGGTATATATATTTAGATGTCAGAACAAAATATGCTGTTTTCACATTCTACACATCAGGATAGACACGAAAGGCACAAATTAGCAGAAAAATTATAAAATGATGAAGGTAGTAAGATATATTCTACATGAACGACTTTAACCTTTACCTTTTCGATGAGATCACGTGACGCACACCTTCTGTCAAAAATTGATTCGAATTACCACTGAGTTATTCACTTTTTTTATAATTTTCTTATTTCACGTAAAACTGTTGGTTGGCAACCTTCTGACAATATATCAAATGTCGATACTTACATATTGAATTGTTGCGAATTGTTGTGTATTACAATCTGTTTTGATCTATATCTTCCGAACTGTTTAACATATTTTCACGAAATAAAGCTCAAACTGCAGTGCAGGCACATCTTTCATAGAGATCCCAAACCGGGATCCCTATGGTTGATATCAAGTACCTTATTCTTTACCATTTTTGGTACTACTTTTGTGTTTTTTTTCAAAATAAAACTGCAAATCCCTTTCCTGACACACCACTATGTTGCTTGCATATGACACCCGAAGTTCAAATATGTGTACTTTTACGTAACGCAAAGAGAAAATACCCTAATTATAGAAAACGTTTATATTTTCCTGGAAACGAAATATTATCTTGTCTTCTGCAGCGGTTAATTTTGCTGCACCCTGTATATATATTTCGATGTCAGAACAAAATATGCTGTTTTCATATTCAGCACATCAGGATAGATACGAAAGGCACAAATTAGCAGAAAAATTATAAAATGATGAAGTAAGCAAGATATATAATACATGAACGACTATAAACCTTACATTTTCAATGAGATCACATGACGCGCACCTTCGGTCAAAAATTGATTCCAATTACCACTCAGTTATTCACTTTTCTTATATTTTTTTATTTCACGTAAAACTGTCGGTTAGCAACCTTCTGACAATATATCATATGTCAATAGTTACATATTGAATTGTTACGAATTGTTGTGTATTATAATCTGTTTTGATCTATATCTCCCGAACTTTTAACATATTTTCACGAAATAAAGCACAAACTGCAGTGCAGGCACATCTTTCATAGAGATCCCAAACCGGGATCCCTATTGTTGATATCAAGTACCTTATTCTTTACCATTTTTGGTACTACTTATGTGTTTTTATCAAAATAACGCATATTTCACTGCACACCCCTTCCCTGAAACACCACTATGTTGCATGCATATGACATCCGAAGTTCAAATATGTGTATTTTTACGTAACACAAAGAGAAAACACCCTAATTATAGAAAACGTTTATATTTTCCTCAAAACGAAATATTATCTTGTCTTCTGCAACGGCTAATTTTGCTGCACCCTGTATATATATTTCGATGTCAGAACAAAATATGCTGTTTTCACATTCTACACATCAGGATAGATACGAAAGGCACAAATTAGCAGAAAAATTATAAAATGATGAAGTAAGCAAGATATATAATACATGAAGGACTTTAACCCTTACCTTTTCAATGAGATCACATGACGCGCACCTTCTTTCAAAAATTGATTCCAATTACCACTGAGTTATTCACTTTTCTTATATATTTTTTTATTTCACGTAAAACTGTCGGTTAGCAACTTTCTGACAATATATCATATGTCAATATGTACATATTGAATTGTTACGAATTGTTGTGTATTATAATCTGTTTTGATCTATATCTTCCGAACTATTAAACATATTTTCACGAAATAAAGCTCAAACTGCAGTGCAGGCACATCTTTCATAGAGATCCCAAACCGGGATCCCTATGGTTGATATCAAGTACCTTATTCTTTACCATTTTTGGTACTACTTTTGTGTTTTTATCAAAATAACGCATATTTCACTGCACACCCCTTCCCTGAAACACCACTATGGTGCTTGCATATGACATCCGAAGTTCAAATATGTGTATTTTTACGTAACACAAAGAGAAAATACCCTAATTATAGAAAACGTTTATATTTTCCTGAAAACGAGATATTATCTTGTCTTTTGCAACGGTTAATTTTGCTGCACCCTGTATATATATTTCGATGTCAGAACAAAATATGCTGTTTTCAAATTCTACACATCAGGATAGATACGAAAGGCACAAATTAGCAGAAAAATTATAAAATGATGAAGGTAGTAAGATATATCCTACATGACCGACTTTAACCTTTACCTTTTCGATGAGATCACGTGACGCACATCTTCTGTCAAAAATTGATTCCAATTACCACTGAGTTATTCACTTTTCTTATAATTTTCTTATTTCACGTAAAACTATTGGTTGGCAACCTTCTGACAATATATCATATGTCAATAGTTACATATTGAATTGTTACGAATTGTTGTGTATTATAATCTGTTTTGGTATCTATCTTCATAACTATTTAACATATCTTCACGAAATTCAGCTCAAACTGCAGTGCAGGCACATCTTTCATAGACACCCCAAACCGGAATCCCTATGGTTGATATCAAGTACCTTATTCTTTACCATTTTTGGTACTACTTTTGTGTTTTTATCAAAATAACGCATATTTCACTGCACACCCCTTCCCTGACACACCACTATGTTGCTTGCATATGACACCCGAAGTTAAAATATGTGTATTTTTACGTAACACAAAGAGAAAATACCCTAATTATACAAAACGTTTATATTTTCCTGAAAACGAAATATTATCTTGTCTTCTGCAACGGTTAATTTTGCTGCACCCTGTATATATATTTCGATGTCAGAACAAAATATGCTGTTTTCACATTCTACACATCAGGATAGACACGAAAGGCAAAAATTAGCAGAAAAATTATAAAATGATGAAGGTAGTAAGATATATCCTACATGACGGACTTTAACCTTTACCTTTTCAATGAGATCACATGACGCGCACCTTCTTTCAAAAATTGATTCGAATTACCACTAAGTTATTCACTTTTCTTATATATTTTTTTATTTCACGTAAAACTGTCGGTTAGCAACCTTCTGACAATATATCATATGTCAATATGTACATATTGAATTGTTACGAATTGTTGTGTATTATAATCTGTTTTGATCTATATCTTCCGAACTATTTAACATATTTTCACGAAATAAAGCTCAAACTGCAGTGCAGGCACATCTTTCATAGAGATCACAAACCGGGATCCCTATGGTTGATATCAAGTACCTTATTCTTTACCATTTTTGGTACTACTTTTGTGTTTTTATCAAAATAACGCATATTTCACTGCACACCCCTTCCCTGAAACACCACTATGGTGCTTGCATATGACATCCAAAGTTCAAATATGTGTATTTTTACGTAACACAAAGAGAAAATACCCTAATTATAGAAAACGTTTATATTTTCCTGAAAACGAAATATTATCTTGTCTTTTGCAACGGTTAATTTTGCTGCACCCTGTATATATATTTCGATGTCAGAACAAAATATGCTGTTTTCAAATTCTACACATCAGGATAGATACGAAAGGCACAAATTAGCAGAAAAATTATAAAATGATGAAGGTAGTAAGATATATCCTACATGACCGACTTTAACCTTTACCTTTTCGATGAGATCACGTGACGCACATCTTCTGTCAAAAATTGATTCCAATTACCACTGAGTTATTCACTTTTCTTATAATTTTCTTATTTCACGTAAAACTATTGGTTGGCAACCTTCTGACAATATATCATATGTCAATAGTTACATATTGAATTGTTACGAATTGTTGTGTATTATAATCTGTTTTGGTATCTATCTTCATAACTATTTAACATATCTTCACGAAATTCAGCTCAAACTGCAGTGCAGGCACATCTTTCATAGACACCCCAAACCGGAATCCCTATGGTTGATATCAAGTACCTTATTCTTTACCATTTTTGGTACTACTTTTGTGTTTTTATCAAAATAACGCATATTTCACTGCACACCCCTTCCCTGACACACCACTATGTTGCTTGCATATGACACCCGAAGTTAAAATATGTGTATTTTTACGTAACACAAAGAGAAAATACCCTAATTATACAAAACGTTTATATTTTCCTGAAAACGAAATATTATCTTGTCTTCTGCAACGGTTAATTTTGCTGCACCCTGTATATATATTTCGATGTCAGAACAAAATATGCTGTTTTCACATTCTACACATCAGGATAGACACGAAAGGCAAAAATTAGCAGAAAAATTATAAAATGATGAAGGTAGTAAGATATATCCTACATGACGGACTTTAACCTTTACCTTTTCAATGAGATCACATGACGCGCACCTTCTTTCAAAAATTGATTCGAATTACCACTAAGTTATTCACTTTTCTTATATATTTTTTTATTTCACGTAAAACTGTCGGTTAGCAACCTTCTGACAATATATCATATGTCAATATGTACATATTGAATTGTTACGAATTGTTGTGTATTATAATCTGTTTTGATCTATATCTTCCGAACTATTTAACATATTTTCACGAAATAAAGCTCAAACTGCAGTGCAGGCACATCTTTCATAGAGATCCCAAACCGGGATCCCTATGGTTGATATCAAGTACCTTATTCTTTACCATTTTTGGTACTACTTTTGTGTTTTTATCAAAATAACGCATATTTCACTGCACACCCCTTCCCTGAAACACCACTATGTTGCTTGCATATGACATCCGAAGTTCAAATATGTGTATTTTTACGTAACACAAAGAGAAAATACCCTAATTATAGAAAACGTTTATATTTTCCTGAAAACGAAATATTATCTTGTCTTCTGCAACGGTTAATTTTGCTGCACCCTGTATATATATTTAGATGTCAGAACAAAATATGCTGTTTTCACATTCTACACATCAGGATAGATACGAAAGGCACAAATTAGCAGAAAAATTATAAAATGATGAAGGTAGTAAGATATAACCTACATGACCGACTTTAACCTTTACCTTTTCGATGAGATCACGTGACGCACACCTTCTGTCAAAAATTGATTCGAAATACCACTGAGTTATTCACTTTTCTTATAATTTTCTTATTTCACGTAAAACTATTGGTTGGCAACCTTCTGACAATATATCATATGTCAATAGTTACATATTGAATTGTTACGAATTGTTGTGTATTATAATCTGTTCTGGTATCTATCTTCATAACTATTTAACATATTTTCACGAAATTCAGCTCAAACTGCAGTGCAGGCACATCTTTCATAGACACCCCAAACCGGAATCCCTATGGTTGATATCAAGTACCTTATTCTTTACCATTTTTGGTACTACTTTTTTGTTTTTATCAAAATAACACATATTTCACTGCACACCCCTTCCCTGACACACCACTATGTTGCTTGCATATGACACCCGAAGTTAAAATATGTGTATTTTTACGTAACACAAAGAGAAAATACCCTAATTATAGAAAACGTTTATATTTTCCTGAAAACGAAATATTATCTTGTCTTCTGCAACTGTTAATTTTGCTGCACCCTGTATATATATTTCGATGTCAGAACAAAATATGCTGTTTTCACATTCTACACATCAGGATAGATACGAAAGGCACAAATTAGCAGAAAAATTGTAAAATGATGAAGTAAGCAAGATATATAATACATGAAGGACTTTAACCATTACCTTTTCAATGAGATCACATGACGCGCACCTTCTTTCAAAAATTGATTCGAATTACCACTGAGTTATTCACTTTTCTTATATATTTTTTTATTTCACGTAAAACTGTCGGTTAGCAACTTTCTGACAATATATCATATGTCAATATGTACATATTGAATTGTTACGAATTGTTGTGTATTATAATCTGTTTTGATCTATATCTTCCGAACTATTTAACATATTTTCACGAAATAAAGCTCAAACTGCAGTGCAGGCACATCTTTCATAGAGATCCCAAACCGGGATCCCTATGGTTGATATCAAGTATTTTATTCTTTACCATTTTTGGTACTACTTTTGTGTTTTTATCAAAATAACGCTTATTTCACTGCACACCCCTTCCCTGAAACACCACTATGTTGCTTGCATATGACATCCGAAGTTCAAATATGTGTATTTTTACGTAACACAAAGAGAAAATACCCTAATTATAGAAAACGTTTATATTTTCCTGAAAACGAAATATTATCTTGTCTTCTGCAACGGTTAATTTTGCTGCACCCTGTATATATATTTCGATGTCAGAACAAAATATGCTGTTTTCACATTCTGCACATCAGGATAGATACGAAAGGCACAAATTAGCAGAAAAATTATAAAATGATGAAGTAAGCAAGATATATAATACATGAAGGACTTTAACCCTTACCTTTTCAATGAGATCACATCACGCGCACCTTCTTTCAAAAATTGATTCGAATTACCACTAAGTTATTCACTTTTCTTATACATTTTTTTATTTCAAGTAAAACTGTCGGTTAGCAACCTTCTGACAATATATCATATGTCAATATGTACATATTGAATTGTTACGAATTGTTGTGTATTATAATCTGTTTTGATCTATATCTTCCGAACTATTTAACATATTTTCACGAAATAAAGCTCAAACTGCAGTGCAGGCACATCTTTCATAGAGATCCCAAACCGGGATCCCTATGGTTGATATCAAGTACCTTATTCTTTACCATTTTTGGTACTACTTTTGTGTTTTTATCAAAATAACGCATATTTCACTGCACACCCCTTCCCTGAAACACCACTATGTTGCTTGCATATGACATCCGAAGTTCAAATATGTGTATTTTTACGTAACACAAAGAGAAAATACCCTAATTATAGAAAACGTTTATATTTTCCTGAAAACGAAATATTATCTTGTCTTCTGCAACGGTTAATTTTGCTGCACCCTGTATATATATTTAGATGTCAGAACAAAATATGCTGTTTTCACATTCTACACATCAGGATAGACACGAAAGGCACAAATTAGCAGAAAAATTATAAAATGATGAAGGTAGTAAGATATATTCTACATGAACGACTTTAACCTTTACCTTTTCGATGAGATCACGTGACGCACACCTTCTGTCAAAAATTGATTCGAATTACCACTGAGTTATTCACTTTTTTTATAATTTTCTTATTTCACGTAAAACTGTTGGTTGGCAACCTTCTGACAATATATCAAATGTCGATACTTACATATTGAATTGTTGCGAATTGTTGTGTATTACAATCTGTTTTGATCTATATCTTCCGAACTGTTTAACATATTTTCACGAAATAAAGCTCAAACTGCAGTGCAGGCACATCTTTCATAGAGATCCCAAACCGGGATCCCTATGGTTGATATCAAGTACCTTATTCTTTACCATTTTTGGTACTACTTTTGTGTTTTTTTTCAAAATAAAACTGCAAATCCCTTTCCTGACACACCACTATGTTGCTTGCATATGACACCCGAAGTTCAAATATGTGTACTTTTACGTAACGCAAAGAGAAAATACCCTAATTATAGAAAACGTTTATATTTTCCTGGAAACGAAATATTATCTTGTCTTCTGCAGCGGTTAATTTTGCTGCACCCTGTATATATATTTCGATGTCAGAACAAAATATGCTGTTTTCATATTCAGCACATCAGGATAGATACGAAAGGCACAAATTAGCAGAAAAATTATAAAATGATGAAGTAAGCAAGATATATAATACATGAACGACTATAAACCTTACATTTTCAATGAGATCACATGACGCGCACCTTCGGTCAAAAATTGATTCCAATTACCACTCAGTTATTCACTTTTCTTATATTTTTTTATTTCACGTAAAACTGTCGGTTAGCAACCTTCTGACAATATATCATATGTCAATAGTTACATATTGAATTGTTACGAATTGTTGTGTATTATAATCTGTTTTGATCTATATCTCCCGAACTTTTAACATATTTTCACGAAATAAAGCACAAACTGCAGTGCAGGCACATCTTTCATAGAGATCCCAAACCGGGATCCCTATTGTTGGTATCAAGTACCTTATTCTTTACCATTTTTGGTACTACTTATGTGTTTTTATCAAAATAACGCATATTTCACTGCACACCCCTTCCCTGAAACACCACTATGTTGCATGCATATGACATCCGAAGTTCAAATATGTGTATTTTTACGTAACACAAAGAGAAAACACCCTAATTATAGAAAACGTTTATATTTTCCTGAAAACGAAATATTATCTTGTCTTCTGCAACGGCTAATTTTGCTGCACCCTGTATATATATTTCGATGTCAGAACAAAATATGCTGTTTTCACATTCTACACATCAGGATAGGTACGAAAGGCACAAATTAGCAGAAAAATTATAAAATGATGAAGTAAGGAAGATATATAATACATGAAGGACTTTAACCCTTACCTTTTCAATGAGATCACATGACGCGCACCTTCTTTCAAAAATTGATTCCAATTACCACTGAGTTATTCACTTTTCTTATATATTTTTGTATTTCACGTAAAACTGTCGGTTAGCAACTTTCTGACAATATATCATATGTCAATATGTACATATTGAATTGTTACGAATTGTTGTGTATTATAATCTGTTTTGATCTATATCTTCCGAACTATTTAACATATTTTCACGAAATAAAGCTCAAACTGCAGTGCAGGCACATCTTTCATAGAGATCCCAAACCGGAATCCCTATGGTTGATATCAAGTACCTTATTCTTTACCATTTTTGGTACTACTTTTGTGTTTTTATCAAAATAACGCATATTTCACTGCACACCCCTTCCCTGAAACACCACTATGTTGCTTGCATATGACATCCGAAGTTCAAATATGTGTATTTTTACGTAACACAAAGAGAAAATACCCTAATTATAGAAAACGTTTATATTTTCCTGAAAACGAAATATTATCTTGTCTTTTGCAACGGTTAATTTTGCTGCACCCTGTATATATATTTCGATGTCAGAACAAAATATGCTGTTTTCACATTCTACACATCAGGATAGATACGAAAGGCATAAATTAGAAGAAAAATTATAAAATGATGAAGGTAGTAAGATATATCCTACATGACCGACTTTAACCTTTACCTTTTCGATGAGATCACGTGACGCACATCTTCTGTCAAAAATTGATTCCAATTACCACTGAGTTATTCACTTTTCTTATAATTTTCTTATTTCACGTAAAACTATTGGTTGGCAACCTTCTGACAATATATCATATGTCAATAGTTACATATTGAATTGTTACGAATTGTTGTGTATTATAATCTGTTTTGGTATCTATCTTCATAACTATTTAACATATCTTCACGAAATTCAGCTCAAACTGCAGTGCAGGCACATCTTTCATAGACACCCCAAACCGGAATCCCTATGGTTGATATCAAGTACCTTATTCTTTACCATTTTTGGTACTACTTTTGTGTTTTTATCAAAATAACGCATATTTCACTGCACACCCCTTCCCTGACACACCACTATGTTGCTTGCATATGACACCCGAAGTTAAAATATGTGTATTTTTACGTAACACAAAGAGAAAATACCCTAATTATACAAAACGTTTATATTTTCCTGAAAACGAAATATTATCTTGTCTTCTGCAACGGTTAATTTTGCTGCACCCTGTATATATATTTCGATGTCAGAACAAAATATGCTGTTTTCACATTCTACACATCAGGATAGACACGAAAGGCAAAAATTAGCAGAAAAATTATAAAATGATGAAGGTAGTAAGATATATCCTACATGACGGACTTTAACCTTTACCTTTTCAATGAGATCACATGACGCGCACCTTCTTTCAAAAATTGATTCGAATTACCACTAAGTTATTCACTTTTCTTATATATTTTTTTATTTCACGTAAAACTGTCGGTTAGCAACCTTCTGACAATATATCATATGTCAATATGTACATATTGAATTGTTACGAATTGTTGTGTATTATAATCTGTTTTGATCTATATCTTCCGAACTATTTAACATATTTTCACGAAATAAAGCTCAAACTGCAGTGCAGGCACATCTTTCATAGAGATCCCAAACCGGGATCCCTATGGTTGATATCAAGTACCTTATTCTTTACCATTTTTGGTACTACTTTTGTGTTTTTATCAAAATAACGCATATTTCACTGCACACCCCTTCCCTGAAACACCACTATGTTGCTTGCATATGACATCCGAAGTTCAAATATGTGTATTTTTACGTAACACAAAGAGAAAATACCCTAATTATAGAAAACGTTTATATTTTCCTGAAAACGAAATATTATCTTGTCTTCTGCAACGGTTAATTTTGCTGCACCCTGTATATATATTTAGATGTCAGAACAAAATATGCTGTTTTCACATTCTACACATCAGGATAGATACGAAAGGCACAAATTAGCAGAAAAATTATAAAATGATGAAGGTAGTAAGATATAACCTACATGACGGACTTTAACCTTTACCTTTTCGATGAGATCACGTGACGCACACCTTCTGTCAAAAATTGATTCGAAATACCACTGAGTTATTCACTTTTCTTATAATTTTCTTATTTCACGTAAAACTATTGGTTGGCAACCTTCTGACAATATATCATATGTCAATAGTTACATATTGAATTGTTACGAATTGTTGTGTATTATAATCTGTTCTGGTATCTATCTTCATAACTATTTAACATATTTTCACGAAATTCAGCTCAAACTGCAGTGCAGGCACATCTTTCATAGACACCCCAAACCGGAATCCCTATGGTTGATATCAAGTACCTTATTCTTTACCATTTTTGGTACTACTTTTTTGTTTTTATCAAAATAACGCATATTTCACTGCACACCCCTTCCCTGACACACCACTATGTTGCTTGCATATGACACCCGAAGTTAAAATATGTGTATTTTTACGTAACACAAAGAGAAAATACCCTAATTATAGAAAACGTTTATATTTTCCTGAAAACGAAATATTATCTTGTCTTCTGCAACGGTTAATTTTGCTGCACCCTGTATATATATTTCGATGTCAGAACAAAATATGCTGTTTTCACATTCTACACATCAGGATAGATACGAAAGGCACAAATTAGCAGAAAAATTGTAAAATGATGAAGTAAGCAAGATATATAATACATGAAGGACTTTAACCATTACCTTTTCAATGAGATCACATGACGCGCACCTTCTTTCAAAAATTGATTCGAATTACCACTGAGTTATTCACTTTTCTTATATATTTTTTTATTTCACGTAAAACTGTCGGTTAGCAACTTTCTGACAATATATCATATGTCAATATGTACATATTGAATTGTTACGAATTGTTGTGTATTATAATCTGTTTTGATCTATATCTTCCGAACTATTTAACATATTTTCACGAAATAAAGCTCAAACTGCAGTGCAGGCACATCTTTCATAGAGATCCCAAACCGGGATCCCTATGGTTGATATCAAGTATTTTATTCTTTACCATTTTTGGTACTACTTTTGTGTTTTTATCAAAATAACGCATATTTCACTGCACACCCCTTCTCTGAAACACCACTATGTTGCTTGCATATGACATCCGAAGTTCAAATATGTGTATTTTTACGTAACACAAAGAGAAAATACCCTAATTATAGAAAACGTTTATATTTTCCTGAAAACGAAATATTATCTTGTCTTCTGCAACGGTTAATTTTGCTGCACCCTGTATATATATTTCGATGTCAGAACAAAATATGCTGTTTTCACATTCTGCACATCAGGATAGATACGAAAGGCACAAATTAGCAGAAAAATTATAAAATGATGAAGTAAGCAAGATATATAATACATGAAGGACTTTAACCCTTACCTTTTCAATGAGATCACATCACGCGCACCTTCTTTCAAAAATTGATTCGAATTACCACTAAGTTATTCACTTTTCTTATACATTTTTTTATTTCACGTAAAACTGTCGGTTAGCAACCTTCTGACAATATATCATATGTCAATATGTACATATTGAATTGTTACGAATTGTTGTGTATTATAATCTGTTTTGATCTATATCTTCCGAACTATTTAACATATTTTCACGAAATAAAGCTCAAACTGCAGTGCAGGCACATCTTTCATAGAGATCCCAAACCGGGATCCCTATGGTTGATATCAAGTACCTTATTCTTTACCATTTTTGGTACTACTTTTGTGTTTTTATCAAAATAACGCATATTTCACTGCACACCCCTTCCCTGAAACACCACTATGTTGCTTGCATATGACATCCGAAGTTCAAATATGTGTATTTTTACGTAACACAAAGAGAAAATACCCTAATTATAGAAAACGTTTATATTTTCCTGAAAACGAAATATTATCTTGTCTTCTGCAACGGTTAATTTTGCTGCACCCTGTATATATATTTAGATGTCAGAACAAAATATGCTGTTTTCACATTCTACACATCAGGATAGACACGAAAGGCACAAATTAGCAGAAAAATTATAAAATGATGAAGGTAGTAAGATATATTCTACATGAACGACTTTAACCTTTACCTTTTCGATGAGATCACGTGACGCACACCTTCTGTCAAAAATTGATTCGAATTACCACTGAGTTATTCACTTTTTTTATAATTTTCTTATTTCACGTAAAACTGTTGGTTGGCAACCTTCTGACAATATATCAAATGTCGATACTTACATATTGAATTGTTGCGAATTGTTGTGTATTACAATCTGTTTTGATCTATATCTTCCGAACTGTTTAACATATTTTCACGAAATAAAGCTCAAACTGCAGTGCAGGCACATCTTTCATAGAGATCCCAAACCGGGATCCCTATGGTTGATATCAAGTACCTTATTCTTTACCATTTTTGGTACTACTTTTGTGTTTTTTTTTCAAAATAAAACTGCAAATCCCTTTCCTGACACACCACTATGTTGCTTGCATATGACACCCGAAGTTCAAATATGTGTACTTTTACGTAACGCAAAGAGAAAATACCCTAATTATAGAAAACGTTTATATTTTCCTGGAAACGAAATATTATCTTGTCTTCTGCAGCGGTTAATTTTGCTGCACCCTGTATATATATTTCGATATCAGAACAAAATATGCTGTTTTCACATTCTACACATGAGGATAGATACGAAAGGCACAAATTAGCAGAAAAATTATAAAATGATGAAGGTAGTAAGATATATCGTACATGACCGACTTTAATCTTTACCTTTTCGATGAGATCACATGACGCGCACCTTCGGTCAAAAATTGATTCCAATTACCACTCAGTTATTCACTTTTCTTATATTTTTTTATTTCACGTAAAACTGTCGGTTAGCAACCTTCTCACAATATATCATATGTCAATATGTACATATTGAATTGTTACGAATTGTTGTGTATTATAATCTGTTTTGATCTATATCTCCCGAACTTTTAACATATTTTCACGAAATAAAGCACAAACTGCAGTGCAGGCACATCTTTCATAGAGATCCCAAACCGGGATCCCTATTGTTGATATCAAGTACCTTATTCTTTACCATTTTTGGTACTACTTATGTGTTTTTATCAAAATAACGCATATTTCACTGCACACCCCTTCCCTGAAACACCACTATGTTGCATGCATATGACATCCGAAGTTCAAATATGTGTATTTTTACGTAACACAAAGAGAAAACACCCTAATTATAGAAAACGTTTATATTTTCCTGAAAACGAAATATTATCTTGTCTTCTGCAACGGCTAATTTTGCTGCACCCTGTATATATATTTCGATGTCAGAACAAAATATGCTGTTTTCACATTCTACACATCAGGATAGGTACGAAAGGCACAAATTAGCAGAAAAACTATAAAATGATGAAGTAAGGAAGATATATAATACATGAAGGACTTTAACCCTTACCTTTTCAATGAGATCACATGACGCGCACCTTCTTTCAAAAATTGATTCCAATTACCACTGAGTTATTCACTTTTCTTATATATTTTTGTATATCACGTAAAACTGTCGGTTAGCAACTTTCTGACAATATATCATATGTCAATATGGACATATTGAATTGTTACGAATTGTTGTGTATTATAATCTGTTTTGATCTATATCTTCCGAACTATTTAACATATTTTCACGAAATAAAGCTCAAACTGCAGTGCAGGCACATCTTTCATAGAGATCCCAAACCGGAATCCCTATGGTTGATATCAAGTACCTTATTCTTTACCATTTTTGGTACTACTTTTGTGTTTTTATCAAAATAACGCATATTTCACTGCACACCCCTTCCCTGAAACACCACTATGTTGCTTGCATATGACATCCGAAGTTCAAATATGTGTATTTTTACGTAACACAAAGAGAAAATACCCTAATTATAGAAAACGTTTATATTTTCCTGAAAACGAAATATTATCTTGTCTTTTGCAACGGTTAATTTTGCTGCACCCTGTATATATATTTCGATGTCAGAACAAAATATGCTGTTTTCACATTCTACACATCAGGATAGATACGAAAGGCATAAATTAGCAGAAAAATTATAAAATGATGAAGGTAGTAAGATATATCCTACATGACCGACTTTAACCTTTACCTTTTCGATGAGATCACGTGACGCACATCTTCTGTCAAAAATTGATTCCAATTACCACTGAGTTATTCACTTTTCTTATAATTTTCTTATTTCACGTAAAACTATTGGTTGGCAACCTTCTGACAATATATCATATGTCAATAGTTACATATTGAATTGTTACGAATTGTTGTGTATTATAATCTGTTTTGGTATCTATCTTCATAACTATTTAACATATCTTCACGAAATTCAGCTCAAACTGCAGTGCAGGCACATCTTTCATAGACACCCCAAACCGGAATCCCTATGGTTGATATCAAGTACCTTATTCTTTACCATTTTTGGTACTACTTTTGTGTTTTTATCAAAATAACGCATATTTCACTGCACACCCCTTCCCTGACACACCACTATGTTGCTTGCATATCACACCCGAAGTTCAAATATGTGTATTTTTACGTAACACAAAGAGAAAATACCCTAATTATACAAAACGTTTATATTTTCCTGAAAACGAAATATATCTTGTCTTCTGCAACGGTTAATTTTGCTGCACCCTGTATATATATTTCGATGTCAGAACAAAATATGCTGTTTTCACATTCTACACATCAGGATAGACACGAAAGGCAAAAATTAGCAGAAAAATTATAAAATGATGAAGGTAGTAAAATATATCCTACATGACGGACTTTAACCTTTACCTTTTCAATGAGATCACATGACGCGCACCTTCTTTCAAAAATTGATTCGAATTACCACTAAGTTATTCACTTTTCTTATATATTTTTTTATTTCACGTAAAACTGTCGGTTAGCAACCTTCTGACAATATATCATATGTCAATATGTACATATTGAATTGTTACGAATTGTTGTGTATTATAATCTGTTTTGATCTATATCTTCCGAACTATTTAACATATTTTCACGAAATAAAGCTCAAACTGCAGTGCAGGCACATCTTTCATAGAGATCCCAAACCGGGATCCCTATGGTTGATATCAAGTATTTTATTCTTTACCATTTTTGGTACTACTTTTGTGTTTTTATCAAAATAACGCATATTTAACTGCACACCCCTTCCCTGAAACACCACTATGTTGCTTGCATATGACATCCGAAGTTCAAATATGTGTATTTTTACGTAACACAAAGAGAAAATACCCTAATTATAGAAAACGTTTATATTTTCCTGAAAACGAAATATTATCTTGTCTTATGCAACGGTTAATTTTGCTGCACCCTGTATATATATTTAGATGTCAGAACAAAATATGCTGTTTTCACATTCTACACATCAGGATAGATACGAAAGGCACAAATTAGCAGAAAAATTATAAAATGATGAAGGTAGTAAGATATATCCTACATGACGGACCTTAACCTTTACCTTTTCGATGAGATCACGTGACGCACACCTTCTGTCAAAAATTGATTCGAAATACCACTGAGTTATTCACTTTTCTTATAATTTTCTTATTTCACGTAAAACTATTGGTTGGCAACCTTCTGACAATATATCATATGTCAATAGTTACATATTGAATTGTTACGAATTGTTGTGTATTATAATCTGTTCTGGTATCTATCTTCATAACTATTTAACATATTTTCACGAAATTCAGCTCAAACTGCAGTGCAGGCACATCTTTCATAGACACCCCAAACCGGAATCCCTATGGTTGATATCAAGTACCTTATTCTTTACCATTTTTGGTACTACTTTTTTGTTTTTATCAAAATAACGCCTATTTCACTGCAGACCCCTTCCCTGACACACCACTATGTTGCTTGCATATGACACCCGAAGTTAAAATATGTGTATTTTTACGTAACACAAAGAGAAAATACCCTAATTATATAAAACGTTTATATTTTCCTGAAAACGAAATATTATCTTGTCTTCTGCAACGGTTAATTTTGCTGCACCCTGTATATATATTTCGATGTCAGAACAAAATATGCTGTTTTCACATTCTACACATCAGGATAGATACGAAAGGCTCAAATTAGCAGAAAAATTGTAAAATGATGAAGTAAGCAAGATATATAATACATGAAGGACTTTAACCCTTACCTTTTCAATGAGATCACATGACGCGCACCTTCTTTCAAAAATTGATTCGAATTACCACTGAGTTATTCACTTTTCTTATATATTTTTTTATTTCACGTAAAACTGTCGGTTAGCAACTTTCTGACAATATATCATATGTCAATATGTACATATTGAATTGTTACAAATTGTTGTGTATTATAATCTGTTTTGATCTATATCTTCCGAACTATATAACATATTTTCACGAAATAAAGCTCAAACTGCAGTGCAGGCACATCTTTCATAGAGATCCCAAACCGGGATCCCTATGGTTGATATCAAGTATTTTATTCTTTACCATTTTTGGTATTACTTTTGTGTTTTTATCAAAATAACGCATATTTAACTGCACACCCCTTCCCTGAAACACCACTATGTTGCTTGCATATGACATCCGAAGTTCAAATATGTGTATTTTTACGTAACACAAAGAGAAAATACCCTAATTATAGAAAACGTTTATATTTTCCTGAAAACGAAATATTATCTTGTCTTCTGCAACGGTTAATTTTGCTGCACCCTGTATATATATTTCGATGTCAGAACAAAATATGCTGTTTTCACATTCTGCACATCAGGATAGATACGAAAGGCACAAATTAGCAGAAAAATTATAAAATGATGAAGTAAGCAAGATATATAATACATGAAGGACTTTAACCCTTACCTTTTCAATGAGATCACATGACGCGCACCTTCTTTCAAAAATTGATTCGAATTACCACTAAGTTATTCACTTTTCTTATATATTTTTTTATTTCACGTAAAACTGTCGGTTAGCAACCTTCTGACAATATATCATATGTCAATATGTACATATTGAATTGTTACTAATTGTTGTGTATTATAATCTGTTTTGATCTATATCTTCCGAACTATTTAACATATTTTCACGAAATAAAGCTCAAACTGCAGTGCAGGCACATCTTTCATAGAGATCCCAAACCGGGATCCCTATGGTTGATATCAAGTACCTTATTCTTTACCATTTTTGGTACTACTTTTGTGTTTTTATCAAAATAACGCATATTTCACTGCACACCCCTTCCCTGAAACACCACTATGTTGCTTGCATATGACATCCGAAGTTCAAATATGTTTATTTTTACGTAACAAAAAGAGAAAATACCCTAATTATAGAAAACGTTTATATTTTCCTGAAAACGAAATATTATCTTGTCTTCTGCAACGGTTAATTTTGCTGCACCCTGTATATATATTTAGATGTCAGAACAAAATATGCTGTTTTCACATTCTACACATCAGGATAGACACGAAAGGCACAAATTAGCAGAAAAATTATAAAATGATGAAGGTAGTAAGATATATTCTACATGAACGACTTTAACCTTTACCTTTTCGATGAGATCACGTGACGCACACCTTCTGTCAAAAATTGATTCGAATTACCACTGAGTTATTCACTTTTTTTATAATTTTCTTATTTCACGTAAAACTGTTGGTTGGCAACCTTCTGACAATATATCATATGTCGATACTTACATATTGAATTGTTGCGAATTGTTGTGTATTACAATCTGTTTTGATCTATATCTTCCGAACTGTTTAACATATTTTCACGAAATAAAGCTCAAACTGCAGTGCAGGCACATCTTTCATAGAGATCCCAAACCGGGATCCCTATGGTTGATATCAAGTACCTTATTCTTTACCATTTTTGGTACTACTTTTGTGTTTTTTTCAAAATAAAACTGCAAATCCCTTTCCTGACACACCACTATGTTGCTTGCATATGACACCCGAAGTTCAAATATGTGTACTTTTACGTAACGCAAAGAGAAAATACCCTAATTATAGAAAACGTTTATATTTTCCTGGAAACGAAATATTATCTTGTCTTCTGCAGCGGTTAATTTTGCTGCACCCTGTATATATATTTCGATGTCAGAACAAAATATGCTGTTTTCATATTCAGCACATCAGGATAGATACGAAAGGCACAAATTAGCAGAAAAATTATAAAATGATGAAGTAAGCAAGATATATAATACATGAACGACTATAAACCTTACATTTTCAATGAGATCACATGACGCGCACCTTCGGTCAAAAATTGATTCCAATTACCACTCAGTTATTCACTTTTCTTATATTTTTTTATTTCATGTAAAACTGTCGGTTAGCAACCTTCTGACAATATATCATATGTCAATATGTACATATTGAATTGTTAGGAATTGTTGTGTATTATAATCTGTTTTGATCTATATCTCCCGAACTATTTAACATATTTTCACGAAATAAAGCACAAACTGCAGTGCAGGCACATCTTTCATAGAGATCCCAAACCGGGATCCCTATTGTTGATATCAAGTACCTTATTCTTTACCATTTTTGGTACTACTTATGTGTTTTTATCAAAATAACGCATATTTCACTGCACACCCCTTCCCTGAAACACCACTATGTTGCATGCATATGACATCCGAAGTTGAAATATGTGTATTTTTACGTAACACAAAGAGAAAACACCCTAATTATAGAAAACGTTTATATTTTCCTGAAAACGAAATATTATCTTGTCTTCTGCAACGGCTAATTTTGCTGCACCCTGTATATATATTTCGATGTCAGAACAAAATATGCTGTTTTCACATTCTACACATCAGGATAGATACGAAAGGCACAAATTAGCAGAAAAATTATAAAATGATGAAGTAAGCAAGATATATAATACATGAAGGACTTTAACCCTTACCTTTTCAATGAGATCACATGACGCGCACCTTCTTTCAAAAATTGATTCCAATTACCACTGAGTTATTCACTTTTCTTATATATTTTTTTATTTCACGTAAAACTGTCGGTTAGCATCTTTCTGACAATATATCATATGTCAATATGTACATATTGAATTGTTACGAATTGTTGTGTATTATAATCTGTTTTGATCTATATCTTCCGAACTATTTAACATATTTTCACGAAATAAAGCTCAAACTGCAGTGCAGGCACATCTTTCATAGAGATCCCAAACCGGGATTCCTATGGTTGACATCAAGTACCTTATTCTTTACCATTTTTGTTACTACTTTTGTGTTTTTATCAAAATAACGCATATTTCACTGCACACCCCTTCCCTGAAACACCACTATGTTGCTTGCATATGACATCCGAAGTTGAAATATGTGTATTTTTACGTAACACAAAGAGAAAATACCCTAATTATAGAAAACGTTTATATTTTCCTGAAAACGAAATATTATCTTGTCTTCTGCAACGGTTAATTTTGCTGCACCCTGTATATATATTTCGATGTCAGAACAAAATATGCTGTTTTCACATTCTACACATCAGGATAGATACGAAAGGCACAAATTAGCAGAAAAATTATAAAATGATGAAGTAAGCAAGATATATAATACATGAAGGACTTTAACCCTTACCTTTTCAATGAGATCACATGACGCGCACCTTCTTTCAAAAATTGATTCGAATTACCACTGAGTTATTCACTTTTCTTATATATTTTTTTATTTCACGTAAAACTGTCGGTTAGCAACTTTCTGACAATATATCATATGTCAATATGTACATATTGAATTGTTACGAATTGTTGTGTATTATAATCTGTTTTGATCTATATCTTCATAACTATTAAACATATTTTCACGAAATAAAGCTCAAACTGCAGTGCAGGCACATCTTTCATAGAGATCCCAAACCGGGATCCCTATGGTTGATATCAAGTACCTTATTCTTTACCATTCTTGGTACTACTTTTGTGTTTTTATCAAAATAACGCATATTTCACTGCACACCCCTTCCCTGAAACACCACTATGGTGCTTGCATATGACATCCGAAGTTCAAATATGTGTATTTTTACGTAACACAAAGAGAAAATACCCTAATTATAGAAAACGTTTATATTTTACTGAAAACGAAATATTATCTTGTCTTTTGCAACGGTTAATTTTGCTGCACCCTGTATATATATTTCGATGTCAGAACAAAATATGCTGTTTTCAAATTCTACACATCAGGATAGATACGAAAGGCACAAATTAGCAGAAAAATTATAAAATGATGAAGGTAGTAAGATATATCCTACATGACCGACTTTAACCTTTACCTTTTCGATGAGATCACGTGACGCACATCTTCTGTCAAAAATTGATTCCAATTACCACTGAGTTATTCACTTTTCTTATAATTTTCTTATTTCACGTAAAACTATTGGTTGGCAACCTTCTGACAATATATCATATGTCAATAGTTACATATTGAATTGTTACGAATTGTTGTGTATTATAATCTGTTTTGGTATCTATCTTCATAACTATTTAACATATCTTCACGAAATAAAGCTCAAACTGCAGTGCAGGCACATCTTTCATAGACACCCCAAACCGGAATCCCTATGGTTGATATCAAGTACCTTATTCTTTACCATTTTTGGTACTACTTTTGTGTTTTTATCAAAATAACGCATATTTCACTGCACACCCCTTCCCTGACACACCACTATGTTGCTTGCATATGACACCCGAAGTTAAAATATGTGTATTTTTACGTAACACAAAGAGAAAATACCCTAATTATACAAAACGTTTATATTTTCCTGAAAACGAAATATTATCTTGTCTTCTGCAACGGTTAATTTTGCTGCACCCTGTATATATATTTCGATGTCAGAACAAAATATGCTGTTTTCACATTCTACACATCAGGATAGACACGAAAGGCAAAAATTAGCAGAAAAATTATAAAATGATGAAGGTAGTAAGATATATCCTACATGACGGACTTTAACCTTTACCTTTTCAATGAGATCACATGACGCGCACCTTCTTTCAAAAATTGATTCGAATTACCACTAAGTTATTCACTTTTCTTATATATTTTTTTATTTCACGTAAAACTGTCGGTTAGCAACCTTCTGACAATATATCATATGTCAATATGTACATATTGAATTGTTACGAATTGTTGTGTATTATAATCTGTTTTGATCTATATCTTCATAACTATTTAACATATTTTCACGAAATAAAGCTCAAACTGCAGTGCAGGCACATCTTTCATAGAGATCCCAAACCGGGATCCCTATGGTTGATATCAAGTATTTTATTCTTTACCATTTTTGGTACTACATTTGTGTTTTTATCAAAATAACGCATATTTAACTGCACACCCCTTCCCTGAAACACCACTATGTTGCTTGCATATGACACCCGAAGTTCAAATATGTGTATTTTTACGTAACACAAAGAGAAAATACCCTAATTATAGAAAACGTTTATATTTTCCTGAAAACGAAATATTATCTTGTCTTCTGCAACGGTTAATTTTGCTGCACCCTGTATATATATTTAGATGTCAGAACAAAATATGCTGTTTTCACATTCTACACATCAGGATAGATACGAAAGGCACAAATTAGCAGAAAAATTATAAAATGATGAAGGTAGTAAGATATAACCTACATGACGGACTTTAACCTTTACCTTTTCGATGAGATCACGTGACGCACACCTTCTGTCAAAAATTGATTCGAAATACCACTGAGTTATTCACTTTTCTTATAATTTTCTTATTTCACGTAAAACTATTGGTTGGCAACCTTCTGACAATATATCATATGTCAATATGTACATATTGAATTGTTACGAATTGTTGTGTATTATAATCTGTTCTGGTATCTATCTTCATAACTATTTAACATATTTTCACGAAATTCAGCTCAAACTGCAGTGCAGGAACATCTTTCATAGACACCCCAAACCGGAATCCCTATGGTTGATATCAAGTACCTTATTCTTTACCATTTTTGGTACTACTTTTTTGTTTTTATCAAAATAACGCATATTTCACTGCACACCCCTTCCCTGACACACCACTATGTTGCTTGCATATGACACCCGAAGTTAAAATATGTGTATTTTTACGTAACACAAAGAGAAAATACCCTAATTATAGAAAACGTTTATATTTTCCTGAAAACGAAATATTATCTTGTCTTCTGCAACGGTTAATTTTGCTGCACCCTGTATATATATTTCGATGTCAGAACAAAATATGCTGTTTTCACATTCTACACATCAGGATAGATACGAAAGGCACAAATTAGCAGAAAAATTGTAAAATGATGAAGTAAGCAAGATATATAATACATGAAGGACTTTAACCCTTACCTTTTCAATGAGATCACATGACGCGCACCTTCTTTCAAAAATTGATTCGAATTACCACTGAGTTATTCACTTTTCTTATATATTTTTTTATTTCACGTAAAACTGTCGGTTAGCAACTTTCTGACAATATATCATATGTCAATATGCACATATTGAATTGTTACGAATTGTTGTGTATTATAATCTGTTTTGATCTATATCTTCCGAACTATTTAACATATTTTCACGAAATAAAGCTCAAACTGCAGTGCAGGCACATCTTTCATAGAGATCCCAAACCGGGATCCCTATGGTTGATATCAAGTATTTTATTCTTTACCATTTTTGGTACTACTTTTGTGTTTTTATCAAAATAACGCATATTTAACTGCACACCCCTTCCCTGAAACACCACTATGTTGCTTGCATATGACATCCGAAGTTCAAATATGTGTATTTTTACGTAACACAAAGAGAAAATACCCTAATTATAGAAAACGTTTATATTTTCCTGAAAACGAAATATTATCTTGTCTTCTGCAACGGTTAATTTTGCTGCACCCTGTATATATATTTCGATGTCAGAACAAAATATGCTGTTTTCACATTCTGCACATCAGGATAGATACGAAAGGCACAAATTAGCAGAAAAATTATAAAATGATGAAGTAAGCAAGATATATAATACATGAAGGACTTTAACCCTTACCTTTTCAATGAGATCACATGACGCGCACCTTCTTTCAAAAATTGATTCGAATTACCACTAAGTTATTCACTTTTCTTATATATTTTTTTATTTCACGTAAAACTGTCGGTTAGCAACCTTCTGACAATATATCATATGTCAATATGTACATATTGAATTGTTACGAATTGTTGTGTATTATAATCTGTTTTGATCTATATCTTCCGAACTATTTAACATATTTTCACGAAATAAAGCTCAAACTGCAGTGCAGGCACATCTTTCATAGAGATCCCAAACCGGGATCCCTATGGTTGATATCAAGTATTTTATTCTTTACCATTTTTGGTACTACTTTTGTGTTTTTATCAAAATAACGCATATTTAACTGCACACCCCTTCCCTGAAACACCACTATGTTGCTTGCATATGACATCCGAAGTTCAAATATGTGTATTTTTACGTAACACAAAGAGAAAATACCCTAATTATAGAAAACGTTTATATTTTCCTGAAAACGAAATATTATCTTGTCTTCTGCAACGGTAAATTTTGCTGCACCCTGTATATATATTTCGATGTCAGAACAAAATATGCTGTTTTCACATTCTACACATCAGGATAGATACGAAAGGCACAAATTAGCAGAAAAATTATAAAATGATGAAGGTAGTAAGATATAACCTACATGACGGACTTTAACCTTTACCTTTTCGATGAGATCACGTGACGCACACCTTCTGTCAAAAATTGATTCGAAATACCACTGAGTTATTCACTTTTCTTATAATTTTCTTATTTCACGTAAAACTATTGGTTGGCAACCTTCTGACAATATATCATATGTCAATAGTTACATATTGAATTGTTACGAATTGTTGTGTATTATAATCTGTTCTGGTATCTATCTTCATAACTATTTAACATATTTTCACGAAATTCAGCTCAAACTGCAGTGCAGGAACATCTTTCATAGACACCCCAAACCGGAATCCCTATGGTTGATATCAAGTACCTTATTCTTTACCATTTTTGGTACTACTTTTTTGTTTTTATCAAAATAACGCATATTTCACTGCACACCCCTTCCCTGACACACCACTATGTTGCTTGCATATGACACCCGAAGTTAAAATATGTGTATTTTTACGTAACACAAAGAGAAAATACCCTAATTATAGAAAACGTTTATATTTTCCTGAAAACGAAATATTATCTTGTCTTCTGCAACGGTTAATTTTGCTGCACCCTGTATATATATTTCGATGTCAGAACAAAATATGCTGTTTTCACATTCTACACATCAGGATAGATACGAAAGGCACAAATTAGCAGAAAAATTGTAAAATGATGAAGTAAGCAAGATATATAATACATGAAGGACTTTAACCCTTACCTTTTCAATGAGATCACATGACGCGCACCTTCTTTCAAAAATTGATTCGAATTACCACTGAGTTATTCACTTTTCTTATATATTTTTTTATTTCACGTAAAACTGTCGGTTAGCAACTTTCTGACAATATATCATATGTCAATATGCACATATTGAATTGTTACGAATTGTTGTGTATTATAATCTGTTTTGATCTATATCTTCCGAACTATTTAACATATTTTCACGAAATAAAGCTCAAACTGCAGTGCAGGCACATCTTTCATAGAGATCCCAAACCGGGATCCCTATGGTTGATATCAAGTATTTTATTCTTTACCATTTTTGGTACTACTTTTGTGTTTTTATCAAAATAACGCATATTTAACTGCACACCCCTTCCCTGAAACACCACTATGTTGCTTGCATATGACATCCGAAGTTCAAATATGTGTATTTTTACGTAACACAAAGAGAAAATACCCTAATTATAGAAAACGTTTATATTTTCCTGAAAACGAAATATTATCTTGTCTTCTGCAACGGTTAATTTTGCTGCACCCTGTATATATATTTCGATATCAGAACAAAATATGCTGTTTTCACATTCTGCACATCAGGATAGATACGAAAGGCACAAATTAGCAGAAAAATTATAAAATGATGAAGTAAGCAAGATATATAATACATGAAGGACTTTAACCCTTACCTTTTCAATGAGATCACATGACGCGCACCTTCTTTCAAAAATTGATTCGAATTACCACTAAGTTATTCACTTTTCTTATATATTTTTTTATTTCACGTAAAACTGTCGGTTAGCAACCTTCTGACAATATATCATATGTCAATATGTACATATTGAATTGTTACGAATTGTTGTGTATTATAATCTGTTTTGATCTATATCTTCCGAACTATTTAACATATTTTCACGAAATAAAGCTCAAACTGCAGTGCAGGCACATCTTTCATAGAGATCCCAAACCGGGATCCCTATGGTTGATATCAAGTATTTTATTCTTTACCATTTTTGGTACTACTTTTGTGTTTTTATCAAAATAACGCATATTTAACTGCACACCCCTTCCCTGAAACACCACTATGTTGCTTGCATATGACATCCGAAGTTCAAATATGTGTATTTTTACGTAACACAAAGAGAAAATACCCTAATTATAGAAAATGTTTATATTTTCCTGAAAACGAAATATTATCTTGTCTTCTGCAACGGTTAATTTTGCTGCACCCTGTATATATATTTAGATGTCAGAACAAAATATGCTGTTTTCACATTCTACACATCAGGATAGATACGAAAGGCACAAATTAGCAGAAAAATTATAAAATGATGAAGGTAGTAAGATATAACCTACATGACGGAGTTTAACCTTTACCTTTTCGATGAGATCACGTGACGCACACCTTCTGTCAAAAATTGATTCGAAATACCACTGAGTTATTCACTTTTCTTATAATTTTCTTATTTCACGTAAAACTATTGGTTGGCAACCTTCTGACAATATATCATATGTCAATAGTTACATATTGAATTGTTACGAATTGTTGTGTATTATAATCTGTTCTGGTATCTATCTTCATAACTATTTAACATATTTTCACGAAATTCAGCTCAAACTGCAGTGCAGGCACATCTTTCATAGACACCCCAAACCGGAATCCCTATGGTTGATATCAAGTACCTTATTCTTTACCATTTTTGGTACTACTTTTGTGTTTTTATCAAAATAACGCATATTTCACTGCACACCCCTTCCCTGAAACACCACTATGTTGCTTGCATATGACACCCGAAGTTAAAATATGTGTATTTTTACGTAACACAAAGAGAAAATACCCTAATTATAGAAAACGTTTATATTTTCCTGAAAACGAAATATTATCTTGTCTTCTGCAACGGTTAATTTTGCTGCACCCTGTATATATATTTCGATGTCAGAACAAAATATGCTGTTTTCACATTCTACACATCAGGATAGATACGAAAGGCACAAATTAGCAGAAAAATTGTAAAATGATGAAGTAAGCAAGATATATAATACATGAAGGACTTTAACCCTTACCTTTTCAATGAGATCACATGACGCGCACCTTCTTTCAAAAATTGATTCGAATTACCACTGAGTTATTCACTTTTCTTATATATTTTTTTATTTCACGTAAAACTGTCGGTTAGCAACTTTCTGACAATATATCATATGTCAATATGTACATATTGAATTGTTACGAATTGTTGTGTATTATAATCTGTTTTGATCTATATCTTCCGAACTATTTAACATATTTTCACGAAATAAAGCTCAAACTGCAGTGCAGGCACATCTTTCATAGGGATCCCAAACCGGGATCCCTATGGTTGATATCAAGTACTTTATTCTTTACCATTTTTGGTACTACTTTTGTGTTTTTATCAAAATAACGCATATTTAACTGCACACCCCTTCCCTGAAACACCACTATGTTGCTTGCATATGACATCCGAAGTTCAAATATGTGTATTTTTACGTAACACAAAGAGAAAATACCCTAATTATAGAAAAGGTTTATATTTTCCTGAAAACGAAATATTATCTTGTCTTCTGCAACGGTTAATTTTGCTGCACCCTGTATATATATTTCGATGTCAGAACAAAATATGCTGTTTTCACATTCTGCACATCAGGATAGATACGAAAGGCACAAATTAGCAGAAAAATTATAAAATGATGAAGTAAGCAAGATATATAATACATGAAGGACTTTAACCCTTACCTTTTCAATGAGATCACATGACGCGCACCTTCTTTCAAAAATTGATTCGAATTACCACTAAGTTATTCACTTTTCTTATATATTTTTTTATTTCACGTAAAACTGTCGGTTAGCAACCTTCTGACAATATATCATATGTCAATATGTACATATTGAATTGTTACGAATTGTTGTGTATTATAATCTGTTTTTATCTATATCTTCCGAACTATTTAACATATTTTCACGAAATAAAGCTCAAACTGCAGTGCAGGCACATCTTTCATAGAGATCCCAAACCGGGATCCCTATGGTTGATATCAAGTACCTTATTCTTTACCATTTTTGGTACTACTTTTGTGTTTTTATCAAAATAACGCATATTTCACTGCACACCCCTTCCCTGAAACACCACTATGTTGCTTGCATATGACATCCGAAGTTCAAATATGTGTATTTTTACGTAACACAAAGAGAAAATACCCTAATTATAGAAAACGTTTATATTTTCCTGAAAACGAAATATTATCTTGTCTTCTGCAACGGTTAATTTTGCTGCACCCTGTATATATATTTAGATGTCAGAACAAAATATGCTGTTTTCACATTCTACACATCAGGATAGACACGAAAGGCACAAATTAGCAGAAAAATTATAAAATGATGAAGGTAGTAAGATATATTCTACATGAACGACTTTAACCTTTACCTTTTCGATGAGATCACGTGACGCACACCTTCTGTCAAAAATTGATTCGAATTACCACTGAGTTATTCACTTTTTTTATAATTTTCTTATTTCACGTAAAACTGTTGGTTGGCAACCTTCTGACAATATATCATATGTCGATACTTACATATTGAATTGTTGCGAATTGTTGTGTATTACAATCTGTTTTGATCTATATCTTCCGAACTGTTTAACATATTTTCACGAAATAAAGCTCAAACTGCAGTGCAGGCACATCTTTCATAGAGATCCCAAACCGGGATCCCTATGGTTGATATCAAGTACCTTATTCTTTACCATTTTTGGTACTACTTTTGTGTTTTTTTCAAAATAAAACTGCAAATCCCTTTCCTGACACACCACTATGTTGCTTGCATATGACACCCGAAGTTCAAATATGTGTACTTTTACGTAACGCAAAGAGAAAATACCCTAATTATAGAAAACGTTTATATTTTCCTGGAAACGAAATATTATCTTGTCTTCTGCAGCGGTTAATTTTGCTGCACCCTGTATATATATTTCGATGTCAGAACAAAATATGCTGTTTTCATATTCAGCACATCAGGATAGATACGAAAGGCACAAATTAGCAGAAAAATTATAAAATGATGAAGTAAGCAAGATATATAATACATGAACGACTATAAACCTTACATTTTCAATGAGATCACATGACGCGCACCTTCGGTCAAAAATTGATTCCAATTACCACTCAGTTATTCACTTTTCTTATATTTTTTTATTTCACGTAAAACTGTCGGTTAGCAACCTTCTGACAATATATCATATGTCAATATGTACATATTGAATTGTTACGAATTGTTGTGTATTATAATCTGTTTTGATCTATATCTCCCGAACTATTTAACATATTTTCACGAAATAAAGCACAAACTGCAGTGCAGGCACATCTTTCATAGAGATCCCAAACCGGGATCCCTATGGTTGATATCAAGTAC
>NW_027656216.1:0-135182 GCF_964235325.1 Thermobia domestica | reverse complement strand
GTAGCACTAGATGTCACTGTTCTTAATGTTATGAAAACACTAAATTCATAACTTATAACGAGGGATATCTAAAAATGGGTTTCATATGCTTTCTATACCAGAAAGCATATGAAGGTTATATAAGGGTATCTGCTCTATACCAGAGTGTTTAGTATGTGAAGAAAAACTCGTGAAAGGGTGTCATACAGGGGCACAATCACTGGGAGTTCCAAGGGGTCCGAACCTTCTCAAAACTTCTAATCTCTTTAAATACAAGCGTTGGATTTTTAGTAATTGCAACACTGCTACATATAATCGGGAACAAAGCAACCCATTATAATTCATACCAGCGGTAAGTTAGATGCCGACCCTCCCTCAAAACACATGAACTCGTCTGCCCTCCCCTCCATACGCGCGTAGCGCCAGTAGTTAGAAGACAGTTCTGAGTGAATGCTCGTGGATTATAGTCACGCTGCGTCAGTGCTCGCGGAATACAGTAATGTTTACAAAGCGAGATCAGAGGAGCTGGTTGAAAATTGAATACACTAGAGGTAGGAATGCAAAACAACGCTACGAAGGATTGCAAGATGTTTATGGTGCAATTGCATTATCATACCGTACAGTAACAAGGTGGGTCAAAGCCTTTAATGATTGAACACCCCAACCAATGTGAAAGCTATGCTCATCATTGCATACGACTGGGATGGTGTAATCATAAACCATACCGTCCCCCAAGGACACACCGATAGTGCAGAGTACTACTGCAAGTTTTTGCAAAACAATCTGCGAGCAGCTGTGAAACGAAAACGACGCCACTTCTTGACGAATCCACCCATCATTCTGCATGACAATGCAAGGTCATATTCAGCAGGTGCAGTCACTGATTTGTTGCATCGTTGAGACTGGGAAGTGCTGTATCACGCCCCGTATTCTCACGATTTAGGTCCCTGCGACTACACCTCTTCCTGAAGTTGAAGGAACCACTTCGTGGAACACGCTTCCGTTCAGTTGATGATCTTCTCCGGGCGACCGATCGCTCCATCCGTACTATCCAGAGATTAAGCACTACCAACGGCATCCAGCGGCTTCCATGTCGCTGGGAATGCGTGATTCACAATGCTGGTGATTACATCGATGGCCTGTAAAACTTCGAACCTTGTAAGTACTCTACTCAAGATATACCGTTCTTGCCATTACTAATAATATACTCGATATTTTATCTACATCAGAGGCAACTTATGGAGAGTCAACGACGTCCGTAACCGCTCCAATCTTTCGACTTTGGATTCCCCCTAACAGACTTTCTATGCATTTATGCCTAGTGTGTACACTTGTGCGTACTAATAGAGTCCTCATAAGAGAAAGGTTGGAAAGTACTAGTTTATAGAACTGTAAGTGTAAATGAAGATTAAGGTTAAGAATCAACAAACTTCACGATGGTCTGTATTTGGTACACGTGGCTCCGGGTTCGATTTTCGTTGGGTTAGCACAAAAACTTAATTTTACAATTATAAACTTTCATGAATCAATAGTCTCGTTTAGTCAAGAGCATATCCGTGGGACGCTAAACTGAAAACAAAAATCATTAAGTTTTTTCGAGGAATGTAAAGAAGAAAGTCCCCCTTTACTTTTTTAAAATATTATAGGATTGGACCGTTTCCCTTTCGGGATTGACTTGTGAAGTTTGATTTGATATTTTTCTTTTAGAATGATTATTGAAATCAAGACTCTTAGTAGAGATGAAATAACAGTGTTTGATAAAACATTAGTTTATGGGTATAAGCGTAATTACGATTGCTTCAACAATAACAAATTCTCAAATTTTATTTATGAAGGCAGAAACTTCTCCTGGACTTCTTTTGAATTTAGCATCGGTTCTAGCACTTACGTGACAAAGAATTAATTCAATTTACAGTACTGTTTCAGCACACAGTATAATTTTGAGATTTGAGAGCGTAGTGTTATCTTTATGCCTGTCTTTCTAGTGTTGTTTCATAATAACGATAACATGTTTTTTATTCAACATCTTTTTAACTGAATTTGTTGGCTGATTTGGAAGGACTGAGTTTAGCCTGGAAGCATAAGGTGCTTATACGTAGCTTAAGGGGGTAGACTACTAAATATTTTTCAAAACCTAACAATTTTTCTTTTGCCCGTTTTTCGTAAGTGGAGAGAGATAATGAAAAGTAACTTACTACAATAATAGATAATGTTATTCTGCACCCAAAAATACGAATCGAAAGAGTAATCAGTGTTGCCATCCATAAAAATTACAGTATGTCCAGAATTTGAATTACCCAAAAATCTAAGTTAAGACAGCGACTAGAAAAATGAACTCGACGGTAATTGATGATTTATCATGTTGCCTTGGTTCCTTGTTTACTACTTTTTAAATAATATTTGTACTTATTCTGTAATAACTTACATAAGTTATTACAAAATAAATAAGTTATTACAAAATAAATACAAACATTATTTAAAAAGTAGTTAACAAGGAACCAACACAACATGATAAGTAATCAACTACCGTTGAGTTCATTTTTCTAGTCGCTGTCTTAACCTAGATTTTTGGGTAATTCAAATTCTGGACACACTGTAGTTTCTATGGATGGCAACACTGATAATTCTTCCGATTAGTATTTCCGGTGTAGAATAACATTATCTATTATTGTGGTAAGTTACATTTCATCATTTCTTTTCGCTTACGAAAAACGGGCAAAAGAAAATTTGTCAGCTTTTCAAAAATATTAAGTAGTCTGCCCCCTTAAACATTTCAGTGTATTACTCCCTTCCTCCGTCATACTTTGAAAGACCGTGTATTGTTATCCACAGATATAATTTCATCAAAATAAAATATTTTTTAACAAGCTGAGATCTTTACTGAAGTCAAAATGTAGTAAACATGGTTGCAAGAGAATGGCTGGCTAGGGTCATTATTTTACTTTTTAACAATAGTGAACTTATGTATTGAATATTGACACTATGTTCTTCATAAATTGCTGCAAGAGGCAACCGCGTGATTTTCATCATATTGTTTTATCACTACTACCTTCGAGCAATTAGCTAACTAGATTTTTCGTCAATGACCTCGAAACGAGTCGAATTAGCCAATTTTAAATAAATTTTCTTTGCCATAGAGAAAAATCTCCTTCTTTGTACAAAATCTGCTTCTTAGAGGGCCTATGTTCTGGAAATGACTTCCGAGATTTTTAAAACTGTATTTGTCTCAACTTAAAAACATGCGTGAAGTGGTTATTAAGAACAGGATAATAAGGTATATGATAGATTAATTACAAGTTAACCGATTGTTAACACTACTGTTCACATTCTAGTTAGAAAACTTGCTGACTGCACTTGTTTGTTGGTCAGGATATAACAAGTGCTTTCTCAGCAAACATCTTGCCATAAAGTAACTACTACTTTACACCTTCTAACATCTCCAGTGATTTTTGCACAAGAACATAAAATCTATGACATTATACAGTAACTTTATCCTTTTCCAATACTCTGTGAGTTCCTTTGTGGCTAAGCGGTTAGCGTACGCGCTTTTGGCGTCGGAGACCCGGGTTCGATTCCCGGCGGGAGCTCGTGTTGTTCGAATTCCATGTTAACCAGTAGGTCCACGTCTCATATAGCCTCGCTGCTGAACGGGACGTTAAACTCACAATCAACTCAACTCAACTCCAATACTCTGTCTCCTTGTATATCTTCGGTTTCCTCACTGAACCATTTCTGACTTTATCAACATCTGTGTTTATGTTCCTGCCCCTCGGAAATAACCTACCTCTTCCATCAGCTCTGTCATCTTACTGCCTCGTTCACTTTCATACCTCATCCCAGTGTCAACTTGGATATCCTGGACTGCCTAATCGATGTTTCGCTACTCTTTGAGCCCCACAGTCCTCTTTCACTAGTTTCTTTCGACTCAGATCTTACCGACATTCTCTTCGAATCGTCTACCTCTTTCAGAGACGTCATGGATGTGGACAATGTCATTTTCCTGGACATTTCTGTTTCTCTTTGAGCTAAATTCCCCGCAACTCCGAAGATCGAGTCATTGTTAATTTATACGAATATCTGTACCCTAATTACTCCGGAATTGAAAATCTCGCTCCTCAGGTCCCCATTAAATCATATTAACTTATTTATTGAGAATAAAAAATTCGAAGAAACTACCCAACTTAAATCTACAGAGGAACCAATACTACTATTGAGGCTAAGTCCGAAAATAGATTCCTTTTGAATCATTTAACTTTTTTCTTTAAATAATATACAATCATGAAACAGTCTGAACATTAACCTCCTCCACTCGTTACAAAAACAATTTAAGTATACTGCTTATAAATTGTATATAAAAAGCCACTAAACTGCATTATGCTCATTACGAGCCCCTTTTTAAGTTAATTATGCCCTATTCAACACTCTATTTCTGCA
Organism: Thermobia domestica; assembly: GCF_964235325.1. Classification (NCBI taxonomy): domain Eukaryota; kingdom Metazoa; phylum Arthropoda; class Insecta; order Zygentoma; family Lepismatidae; genus Thermobia; species Thermobia domestica. Next base: position 130,769 of record NW_027656216.1, on the reverse strand, counting down.
GTCTCGTGTCAGAGCTGGTGGTTTTGTCTGTGCTGATGGACCTTTTCTCCAAAATCCAGATCTTTTCAAGACTGGACAGCATGGTGAGTGTCCATGATCTCAACTCCACCAAACTTAACCCCCACTCCCAGTTATGGCTCTGAATCCACATTAACCCATATTTGCCCCCCGGGTCGAAAACGACCCACTTACGTCTTTTGTTTATTTTTCTGTAACTGTTACTGGGAAGAAAGGTTCTATTGTTACAGGTGTTTTGTTGTGTTGTCCGTGACAACACTGTTGTGGAGTGATGCAGCTCCGAGCGCCAACTCATTTTCAGTGTCGCCGAAACTGTGAATGAGACGTCAAGTTTAATTTTCAACGATGAAAGGACATAGAAATTTGTAAGTTGTATTATTATTTGCAGCAATGTTGATTATGTTTTGTGTTTATTTGTTCAAAGAAACTCGAAAGGCCTAGAAAATAAATACAATTGTTTTGTATATTATCTACACTTTTGTTGTTAGTGTTTTGTTTATGAGTGGATCGTTTTCGACCCGGCGGGCATATCCGATAGCAATAGGCGTTTATTTTCTTTTTGAGTTGAAATCCTAAACGACAGTTTTTCTTGCAAAATATAAACATCTTTATATCATGATGATCATTGTTATATTATTATTGACGAAATTTTCCAATATCTACGTATTGTTGACAATGACAATATCAACAAGGGTGATAAAATGGCTAAGATAAGACCTCTCATTGAACATTTTAAATGACGCATTTTTGACATTTGCACCAATTAGAAAGAAAATTAGTGTGGATGAAGCTATGATTCCCTATTTCGACAGACATGGATGCAAACAGTTTATCAGAGGAAAGCGAATCCGTTTTGGCTATAAGGCGTGGGTGGCTGCAACTAAAGAAGGATATTGTCTACAATTTGATATTTATCAGAGGCGAAGAGACGAAAATTTTCGCGAGATTCCTCTTGGTGAGGCTGTTATGTTAGATCTGATGTCGCCGATACAACGTGTTTACACTGATGTTGCGTTCTCAGTATATTGTGATAATTTCTTCACCTCTCCTGGAATTGTAACGAAGTTTTTGGAAAGAGGCGTTATGGTAACGGGAACAGTTAGAGAAAATAGAGTTAAAAATTGCCCACTGACTGATGTGAAAACTATGAAGAAGACTGAAAGGGGAAATATGGATTGCAGCATTGATGAAAGTGAAGAAATGTGTGATATACGATCTAATGACAACAGCGTGGGCACTATTCTTTCTAGCAAGCTTGGAACGCACCCCCTTCGATCAGCCAACGATACTCCTTTGCATCTCATTCTAAAGTTGATATTTGTCACCCAGATGATGTGTTTAAATATAACTCTTTCATGGGAGGGGTTGATCAAATAGACAGTAATGTTGGCACGTACCGAATCAGCATCAGAGTAAAGAAATGGTATATACCAATACTATTCTGGATGATCGATGTTGTCACAAACAATGCCTTCCTTTTAGCAAAACATTATGGATATCCGAATGACAGTTTACAGTTTCGAAGGGATCTTGCTCGTGCATTGCTGATGAAGTACGGTACTCAACGATTGCTTCCAGGACCTAATCGCATTCTTCATACCGCAATTTTTTTTTACCGTACACCGTACGCAAGAGTGGTTCAGATCACCTTATTGTTACCGATCAACCAAGAAGAAGGTGTACCATGTGCAGTAACAAAACAGTGAAGGCGTGTTTTAGGTGCGGTGTAGCTCTCCATGACAAATGTTTTCATGATTTTCACAAAGCCTAAAAATTACCTGCCATTTCTCATACACTAACGCTTGATAAATGTTCGTAACGAATGGACGGGAAACATAAGAAAGTCGTATATTTTATAAATTCGATAGAACATCCTACAATAATAATCATTGAAAGCACGTTATTTGATTTTAATAGAGTATGCGGTATGAACCTGAAAGTATATTGACAAATATTGTACCTCAAATATTCAATCAATAAAACTTTTAAAAGCGACAAATTATTTATTTCATATATTGTAATGATACACATTTTCCCCCCGGGTCGTTTTCGACCCAAGAGTAACAATTACTGATGCTTATATATTTGCCCCCCGCTGTAATTAGCCAATGGGAGAACAGCAATAAGTAATATCATGAAATTCACAAATAATAAGGCGAAAACTATCTATTATAAAAAATAAATAAAAATACGAAACAAAAAAGGATACGGGATTATATGAGTTAATAGTTGATTATATGCTTCATAATCTCTATGTTGCATAACAATGGAAAATACAAAATTCAACTGAAATGTAACTTCTGAAAACAAATAAAATCAGAAACAGCATCTAGAAAAAAAGATAAGCTTCATATACCAAATCAACTTAAACAATAACAAATTTTCGTATGGTAACTACAATTTCACAGGGCTTAAAACTAAGTTATTATATACCCTACGTCTATTGAAATAAAATCTACAAGTTAAATTTATTTTCCTATCAAGTACTTTTATATCGAAAGATATTTTCTTTCATTATCTAAATCTAATTTAAGGTAGGTATTTTCATTTAACAGAAAACTTCTCTTTTAATTTCAAACAGTCCCAACATCAGAGTTTAGATCTCAATTGCTTAATAACATTTGTTAAAACAATGTACTTTTCATCACTAGCCCAAGGCATGTTAATTAAAAATTAGGTGAAAAGTACCCTGAAATTAATTCTTTGGATTTAGAAATGAACTTTGAACAAGACACTTACATGTTTGAAGCGGATGAAAGTACTAAATAAAACGAAAATAAATTATAAGAAGGTGTATTGCATGTGTAAAAGAGTTACTTATATTTAAAATACTTGTTTCGTTTCACACACGTAGATTTGATTAACCTGTAGATCGGTATAGAATCGAATGCTGGAAGTCCTTTAATCTGGTGATATTAGTATTAATTACCGCCATTGACGGAACACGAAGACAAGATAATTAGCCTGATATGACAACTAAATCTATGAATGGAATATTGGAATTCTCAAGGGAAACCAAGTTGACATAATAATTGAGTTTGTCAACTGCCTAACGCCCATTTCCTTTGTCGGATAAATACAGAATAATCAAGCCATAAATATATTTAGGTACAGTTATCTTTCATGTGTTAATTAGGTTTCTGATGCCCATCTTAGTGAAACGAATATTTCCAGTTTGCTCAACAGTAGGGATGATATACTCACTTCTAATTTGAAGAGTTATATGTTCGATCCAAGGCCAACATAATAGACAATATTGTGGTCTTTATTTTCTTTATCTCTCTCTCTCTCTCTCTCTCTCTCTCGGCTCTTCCATTCTACTTTAAATTTTATAGGCATTAGAAAAAATAATTCAAAATTAATTTTAAAGACATTTTTATCACTCCTTATATTTTTCCTACAAGAGTTAAACATGGGTCGTTAAACTGAAGAATTATCTGTATGCATGCATCTTCAACAATAATATACTTTGTTTAAAAAAAGCTATTAAAGTAAAAGTAGCACATTAAAAATATACATAAGAACATGTGAAATGTACTTTTTGGCTGTCATCTTGAAGAAATAGCTCCAATTTCTTTTTTAAATTTTAATAATTCGTATGGGGTATCAAGAACTTGGAAGAATTGATATCACAACTTACCTTGACTGAAGGATCGTGTTGTATTGATAACTTTATTTTTTTTAGCACTTTATCCCAACTTTGCTTTGTTTTAACACGAAGTGTTTTGGATTGGGATGAGATCTTTTTTGAGACACTGAATTTATATTATAAAACTACCTGTGCGTTTAGGTTTTCTTTTATGATCAGATTATTTTTTTTACCAAATACTGCTGAGTACGGTAGGAAATGTAGAAATTGGTTAAAATAATACATTAACAGAAGGCAGAGTAAGAATAAATAATATGCGTACAATTCAACAAACGTCCATAAAATAGCGAATATTGTAGTAGCGTTGTTAAGAGTGACAGTTAGGCAGTAAGTAGTTGGTGTCCTGTCCACAAAACCAGACCTGCTGAAAGTTTAAGTTATTGTACTCTTAGTTTTGACGTTTCTCAATACCCGATTTTCCGCAATGTCCTTACTACAGTGATACGGGAAATCACGGGCATGGGTCAGTGAAATCGCGCACGACAGTGACACTACAGAAACAACCTGGTATGATGAAAAAATATAAAATACGTTTTAGAAGCATGACACAACTAACGGCTAACATTTGTATGCTACTATACGATACATAACTTAATATTAGAGATGCAAGGACTGAGAAAAAACCGGCTTTTTTGAAAAAAAAACTCGGTTTTTTCTGCTTATCTTTTTTGCTTGGGAATTTTGGGCTTTTTTCAAAATTCTGCTTTAAATTGATAAAGCAGACTTTGTTTTCCTTCTCAATAACACAAAAAGTCATTTAATTAGTGGTTGATGCTGATAATAATATAAAACCTCGAAAATAAACCATGAATTTCGAAAATATATTTCAAACAATTTTACTTCAACATATTTACATTATGAATTCCAAAGGATTAACCAATGTATATAATAAGAATTTTTTAAGCTCCTATATACAAAAGTAAGCAGGGTTGGCAAAGTAAGCAGTGTTGCTTTTGAAAATGCCAAGAACCCGTTTTTTGGGGCAAGTTTAACCCAGATTTGTTTGGTTTAAACCAGGTTTTTTGATTTAGATATTTTGCTCTATGTATTTATATTACATATTCACAGAAATAAGTTTGTTTCGCCTTGGTGTTATTATGCAACAACGCGGTTATGTTGGAGGAGGTCCCATAAGCTTAAAGAAGTCCGGTCAGTAAATTTCTTAAATTGAGAAACTCCCGCCCTAGCCATCGGGAAAATCCCGTCATTACTTTAAATGTAAAACAATAACGGGAAAATCCTGTTATTGCTTTGCATGTAAAATTTAAAGGTCAACGTATCATAATCAGTACGCTAAAACTGATGTATTAAATTACAAATTTAGTATGTAGATATCATTGAAAGTCCAATCCAAGCTAATGTTGGAAGCTACGTAGGCAATCGATAAATTTTGCCAATTGCTATCAATATATTTAAGCAACATTGGCTTTATAAAACAACAGGCATTCACAGATGCAGAAATATACAATTTGGTTTCGTTTCGTATGTTTAGGCTTAACATCCTTACGTAATACCGAGGTTATCAAGGAGAGAACTTTTGCTTAAAGTGACATCCAAACCGCTACTTGATTTATGCATGAAAGAAGCGTTGTGGTTCGACCGAGAATCGAACATGGGACACCTTGATTAAAAGCTGAAAAGAAAAGAAAACTAATGCAGATGGTTTGATATGTGGAAACGTCACCATGAATTTCACACGATTCGCATTTTTCGTTCTTTTTATTTTTTGGTTTAAACCAGTTATTTAAAAAAAAAACTGATGTAAACCAGCCAACCCTAAAAGTAAACCCTTCTTTAAAATAATAGACAAATAATTAACAAAATTGTATGTAGTATTTTTATTTCAAAATATTCCATATCCTCTTTTTGAAACAAAATAAAATTAAAATAAAACATAAGAGAAATGCTTAGATTTATATGATACACTTAAAGGCTGCACATTTGGAGCTTTTGGTTCTGTATATTCTTGAAATTCTACAGTTAAGTTTTATATAACCACTGTCACGGTTTACCCAATCCTCAAGTTTTCTGAATATTTAACAAGAGGGATTCAACATATCATTACGGACCCCCCATAAAAAAAAAAAGGACTACGGAATATATTTGAGTTAAGCTAAATACAACTGCACAACAAACATGACTGAGTGGTTAGCTTTTGCGCTTCTATCGGGAAGTCCGGGATTCAACCCAGCATTCGACCATTCTGACAAAGCTTTTCTTCATTCCATCTGTGAATGTAGAAATAGTGCGTGTACTGTGAGGTGGCTGACTTCCTTTCTTATTGTTTTTAAATCGTTGTTATTACTAATTACCAGCAGTGACGGTTTTGCGAAAGTTAGGTGAGCGGTCTTTCGGACTGAAACCTGTTCCCCAAAGTTACGGAATGTCTAAAACAAACGAAATATCTATTAGTTATGCCTTTACTCATAAACTTTGAGCTCCCGTCAAATAAAAATTATGAATGTTTAGAGAAACTAAACACTAGTAAGAATAAACCATCCCAAAATACTGTTTTCTAAATCCGCCACTGATTCTCAGTATAAAATGATCTTCAAGGTTATATCTGGAAGATTACTGCTAAACATATAAACGAAACGAAATATTAATTATGCCTGTACTCATAAACTTCAAGCACCTCCCAAATAAAATTAGGACATTTTAGAAAACGAAGCAATCAGAGAAACCCCTCCCAAAGTACTTTTCTAAGTCCGTTACTGATTATTTGTGTAAATTAGTATTCAAGATTGTATCCGGAAAATTATTGCTAGATCATTACACAGCTACAGTATAACAGAAATGTGGAAGTACGGTTTGACGGATATATTGAAAAACGTACGCTTTGCGGATATATAGAAGAACATAAGTTTAACTTTTGCGCTAGAAGCTAGAGTACTAAGCTCTTAGAAATGAAACACGAATGACAAACTAAAATGATCTAGAGAAGAAAAAAATGTCGATAACTCAAAAGTTAAAATAAAGTTAAATAGCCTCTAAAATTGCCCTCAAATACTACATTCTTCACGTTAGCTTTAATTCGTAAAAAATGTGCTCCATCCATCTTGATGATGAATTTCAGAGCGAAATATGGCATTTAGGTCATGGAATTCTTACCTAACTATAGAACATACTATAAGAAAGCTATTTAGATAGAAAAATCATGAAAATGAAAAAAGCCAAAATTTCCAAAATTCTCGTTTTTTCCCAAAAAAGCCGGCTTTTTATGTGAAAAAAACCAACGATTCAAAAAAGCCGGTTTTTTGCATCTCTACTTAATATGGATACTATGAAAATAAGAAATAATCTTGAAATAGATAGTTACTTAGCAGATAGAACTACTACTAGAGTACTAAGATAGGGGAAACCAAGGTCAATTTTGGGTCGATAAATCGAGATCACCCATCACGCATAGGAGCTCCATTACAAAAAAATTGAAAGTTTCAGGAGGGATGAAGGCGATCGCAGAGAGCATTTATATTGCCACTTCAGTTTTATAAAGTAATTTTCCTACTGATTTATATTACGCATCATAACGGGTAAACCAAACATAGAGCTAAAAGGATTAATAAAAATATTAAGCATAAGTTTATATTTTAAAGAGTTTGTTGAGTTGATTTTGAGTTTAACATCCCTTTCAGCAGCGAGGTCATATGAGACAGGACCTACTGATTAACGTGGAATCCGAACCACATGAGCTCTCGCCAGGAATCAAACCCGGGTTTTCCCACGACAAAGGCGCGTATGCTATTGAAGAGTACATCTAGTTATTTCTTGCTATTTTCCTTAGTAATAATATTTTAATTAAATTTTTGCGTGCATTAGCTTAAAATGTGATATCAATATTGCATGGTCTTAGATCAATCGCATCTTTCGTGTGTATCTGCGCATTAATTAGCAGTGGTACTAAAATGTTCAGAAGTACGTTTTCATTTAGAGCCTACCCACACAACAAACATCTTGTTGCTGCGATAATAGCAAAGATGCTTAACCTTAAATTCTGTTATCTATTTTGAAGGAACCACATAAAACTAGAGAAAGTATTAAAATTTTACTATGCAACTTTAACTATATTTACATAATCAGATTCCGATAATTGCAGCAGACCAAAAATATGATAGATTTTATTCATTCCAATATATGACATTATTTTAAACTGTATTAGGTAACCACATTTCATGAATTGCTAATTGGGATAACATATATATCATGTGTAAGTATAAGCCAGTAAATAACGCAATTCTGTAAAGTCAGCAAACTTTAGGCTTTTCCCTTGTTACAGAGAAACAATAACATCAGTCAATCATATATCGATTTATTAATATAACCACATGATTGATAGCCAACTATAGCAATTGGCGGCATCATCACATTATGTTTTCTCTAGTTCCCAACTGCAATGCAGAGTTCAGCGCAATAAAACTAAGTCCAATAAGTTCGGACAAGAGCTGATGTATCGAGTCAGACTCCCATCATTATTGTTCAGTCATCAGCAGCTGAATATTGAATTGAAGATTATATTGCTTTCTAGATAATTACCGTAATAATTGAGATAGTTGTTTTAATGGGTAATAAAACACAAGTGCGTGTTTCTTTCCTTTTGGTTTGGTAAAAATTAAATTTTAAATCAAGTCAGTATAGGAATATTCCTTACTTATATAACCCTTCAAAAGCTACGAGAGATCTGACAGAAAGAAAGAAATGATTAAGTATTTTATCGTAAATTTAACCAACACAATTTCGGTAATACAAAGCTAGGTAATGTAAACAAGAAAAGTGGAAATATTTCATTTCAATGTTACACTTTCTCTCTTTCTTTTCTTACGTTGAAAGTGCAAACTATCTATTACGTACGTTCTTGTTATTTTGTGTATTTTTACGGATGAAATTCGTATACAGCTTCTTTTCACATTCACGTAGATGAGTATATTTCAGAAAATTTAAATGGCAATTCAAAACATTGGAAAAATAGGAACAACCATATTTCATACAGAAATACTTACGCTACTCATTCAAATAAATAGGTCAGTCGAAATTTGACAATATGCTGTTATACACGATCTTGTAGTTTCCGACGTATCACATGAATAGATTATTGTGAATAGGGAACATGAGAGTGTTCGTCTACATGAATGATATAATGAATCCAAGCATTATATAAAATAAAAAAAAGGTCTCCAAAACATGAAACAAAAATGTGATTGGGTGACACACTACAGAAATAATCTGAAAGAAAAAAGACTTTTGTAAAAAATGCTGTTTTACACATTAAAAATGAACAATCAGAAGTAATTAAGTAATATTATAATGACATATAATTCATTCTTGTCCATACCATCCAACTTGGTACTTTTGGGTATGTATTGTCCTAAGTTAACAGCTATAATTGCATCCTCATTCTTCTGTCTTTAACATCACTTGAAGTTTCCGAAATATAGCATACACAAAGAAAATTTTTACAAGTTTTCAAATAATGATAATTTTATTATTTTGTGTAGGTACACTATTTATAAATGTAGTTTCATTATATTTGAATCGATGATTATAGAAAGGACCTCAGTCAACTTTTCTGAAATTTGATTTTGTGAAGTTTAACGATTCTCTAGCGACTTATACAATTTTGTGTATAGAAAGGGTGAACGTCGAAGACGTTGCAACGATGTAAATGTAATGTTGAACGGCAGAGTGCAAGAAAGTCTACAATTCTCTATTTAAATAGTTTTTCTTTATTATCTCAACGCTGCACAAAAGTTGAACTCCTTGTTGATCCTTTTTGCAATCATCAATTCATTCCATTTCCAACTTCTACATTCGATCTCTTGCCTTATTAGATTGACAAAGTATGTACCATCTCTTGTTACGAGTTTGTGCAATTTAGATAAGATTCAAGATAACAAAGTGAACAATGTCTCTTCTATTTTATTCTAACACTATTCTATTCTAACACAGCAGTCACAGCTCGTCCAGTGTCAAAGAGAAATGGATGTATAGAAGGAGCCTGTTCACGTGTGTTTGTTATGTGACTTTAGAGTAGGCCTGCCAACTGCTGCATCAAATCATCGTATATGCCAAGAATTTGGGGAGAATGCCGTGAACAAACGCACCGCGAGACATTGGCTCTAGAAATTTCATTTGCGAGATGTGATCCTTTCGGATGAATCTCGCAGTGAACAAACACATTTGTTGAATCCTGTTCATCACATCTCAAGGCCATATGTGACCCAGTCCCTCACATCTCAAGACCATCTGTGAATCCATAAAATAATATGCTTTGTGTGGAGGGGAATTGTGCGCAAGCGGTGCATTACGAGCTCCATCCAACTGGTCAGACCACCATCATGACCTCTACCCTCAGCAGTTACAAAGCGTGGGCCGTGCATTACGGCAGAAGAAACTGACGTTGATGAATCTCAATAATGTGCTGTTCCTTACCACAGTGCATCGTCACATGTGGCAAAGTGAACCAGGGAGACCCTTCAGCAATTTCGCTGGAAGACACTGTCATGCACCATATTCAACAGACCTTTGGCCAACAGATTACCACCTGTTTCATCCCCTCGACAATTATCTCCTCGGAGATCTTTCGCAAATGAGAGAGGCCTGCGGAACAATGTCACGGACTTCCTTGCATCCATGTATTGTGCAGCTGCAGGAACGTTGCCAAAAGATGTTAAATGCTGATGGAGATTACTTTGAAACCTAAAGGTGTGTACTGTCTACTGTATCGCTCTTTGTTTATCACTGCTCTAGAACGGCAAGAACGTTTTTGGCTACCTTGTATTTCTAAGAGATTGCTTTTTTTGTTTCATGCGATGAAGTAGATAAATGGTATGAACGATAATACACATAGTTCTTTAATTGTTGCCAAACCATCTACGGAAAAGGGGATATTTTTTAATCTTCTAACGATAGCGTTATATATACCCCTTAAACAACCCTCGTATATACAAGAGGATTTCTTAGAATTAGCATGCAGCGAGACAAAATTTTTGGAAATTAAAGACTGTGTAGTTTCTCGCTCACAAGTTTTTCTATGTGTGTGTGTGGTTGGTCGCCACTTCTTTCTTCGTATGGCCTAATTTGGAAGAATTCATCTAAGCTTAGCTTTCACCCCACCTCTGTACAAGCTGAATTGTGAAGCAACGACGAAACAGTGGACTATATGCTATAATTCGCATATTTCATATTAATCCGCAGTTATTTATTTCATTCCTTGTTTAAAAGTAATTAATACACTCCTAATAACGCAATAATTTGTGAAGATTTAAAAATAGAATTAGTCTGTTCGGGCGCCATATTTGTGAAAATTTAAACAATTAGAAATAGTTTGTTCGGGCGCCATATTTGTGAAAATTAAAAAAAGAATGTGAGATGTTGGGTTTTGGATTCGTGTTCCGGGTGCCCCAATTGCTATCATGTGCATCAGCATTGAAATCTCCGTTTTTCGAACTAAAATGGGTTATGACTCGATGAAGACTGATTTCACGGTAATGGAAGTTCTATCTCTCCGTGGTATGTCAGGGCTTTAGGGAAATAAGATCCCCTAAACCGTGAGAGTATATGAAAGTTTATGTTATTCGCACCTGTATCCGTGTATTCACATACTCCAATGCTGAAAAAGAATTTTTGCTCTAATTTCTGATTTGTAGGGACGAACTAGACTGATTTTCACTTTCCATGAAAATCGGATAATAATAATAATAATAATATTAATAATAATAATAATAATAATAATAATAATAATAATAATAATAATAATAATAATAATGTAAGAAATAGATATCTTGGATTTTAAAAGTTTGAAAGTCATGAAAATCAGTTCAATTCAGTCCATGGTAGATATAATTGGAAAATTACCTACATTACTCTATTAGTTTAGCCTAACATACCCTTGAAAAATGAATGTTATTCATGAGGTTAGCGATAAAATTTGTTCATGAAAGGAAAAGTTCACGAATTTAGGTTAACAATATAATAAAAGCTTTAATGAGTACAAACAAAAATATGTTAAAATAAAAAAAAACAAGTATGACGAAAACTAACAGAATCTAGAATTTTATAATAACAGATATGAAGAACAAGGCATAAGGCCTTAGCACCAAAATCAATTTAAGTTAAGTAAATTACATTTCTGTTTTCTTTCTTGACCTATAGCTTGAATGAATTATTATAAGTAACCTGACACATAAACAAACTAATGAAACCGATATCCATGACCAGTCCTACATGAAATTTATGATTGTTTATCCTTACATAATGAGCTCTTATAATTACGTACAAGACAAAACTGGTGAATTTACCTTACATTTGAAAATACTTAGTTACGTGACATTGGATAATAAACATACGATTAACGTTGATCAGCTGATATTTTATGACTAATGATATTCCCAAGATTATGAATTTAAGATTTATATAGTTTGATGGGATCTGAATTAAATGCCTACGATGTAGGTTGCGTAAAAAAATAGTGGAAAAATTTAGAATCCGTGGATAAAGTGAAATAAGTCGATATAAGTCATGACTTTGATTTAAGATTTAGTGAGAAATTTTTGAAAGAAAAATGGAATGACCTAAGAAAGCTAATTAAGCCTATTCCTGGCTTCTCAGTTACGATTAGGAGCGATTAGATTAGGAGATAACTACGTCAGATATGAAATCTGATATCAACATAAAAACCAAGAATACACCATACATACATATTATCAATGCGAGTAGTATTGATAGAGTAGTAGTATTGTTATTTAACCATACATAACATATACACACATATTGGCGAATATAGAAAGATATCAAGACACAAATATAAATCATAATAAATCATAAATATAGGCATGCATACATACACAGAATACCATTAATACTCAAATATTCATGTTAAATGCAAAGGTGTCTTTTAAGAGATTCTCAGACAGTTTTCATGGTTTTTCTTATGTTGCAACAGTAGCATATGCATCTAGCCGTAGAGTGTTGTCATTAGTGTGATCTATGCGCATAGACATCTGATCGCTCTATTGTTTAGAGGATCAGAATGATACATTAAATGCGGCTTTGCTTAACCTACTTTATGGTTACTAGCCAAAACGTATTCTTCGTGACAAAAATATAATAACTGTTCCGTTTTATTGACGGATTCCGTATCTCTAACACAAAAATGACTGATCGTGAGATTATTTATGTTTTTCTAATCACTCATTAATATTTTAGCTCTCTACGTAAAATACTTTTATTGAGACATGACAGCAGATCATTCGTTAAACTCCTATTAGCAGATTGAAACAAATTAAATAAGTTACCAACTCCTAGGTGACTACCTTTACAAACATAGTGACTTTATACAATTTTAAGCAATACACTAATCGCACTTCTAGAAAATATATCCAGCTTTGTTTCTAATTATCTTACATTCAAGGAGTGCTTGCCAATAGCGTAGATGACGCAATTTCACTTCATACAAGTTTAAGTATTCTAAATTAAATACTTAGATCGCCTTCTTTTATCTAAAACTTGCAATTCGAACTACTAAAAATCTACATGTCATTTTGTTTACATTTAGTTTCTCTTTCTTTATATCCACAATTATGAATCATAACTGACAAGAGGAAAATTTATGGGAATGAGTTTCCCTTTAATGAGAACTGTGTGGTCACTAATACCACATAATATATAGAAATAAAATTACTAAAGTATCTCTATTAATTTCTGTAGAGGAGGTCTAGCTTCTTTATTTAATGCTGAGAATCGGCCTTTTGACGTAAAAAAATAATTTTGGTGGGTCCTACCTTTCGTTATTGCCACTGCGCTGACCACACATACACAGGAGGTCCTTACGTTTCCTTATTTCGTGCCTGCGCAACGAATGTCCTGGGTCCTGAATTCTCTCCTCGGACTTCTCCTGTGTCTTCCTCCTAAACTGCCAGGTGCGACGCGCTTTGGTCTGTCCATCTCCATCGAAACAGGGCTTCCGTCGATCCATCTCTTCAATAATGCACTTTCTACACCAGCACTTTTAATTATCACACTGCACCACCATCACTGCTTCAAGTTCGAGTGTAGTGTTACGCGGTTTAATTTTATTGTTTTAAAGTGTATTTAAGAAGTGTTCATTATAAATGCTAGCTAATGGCGTATGATTAAGATTAGTCTAAGTGCTTTCCCGAAAGATGCAATCAACTTTCAAGTTTGTTTTTCTGACTACTAATCTTCGTTAAACATGTCCGTTGTCTGGAGTGTTTGCAAATATATGTTTATACGTGAAAATGTCTCTCACACACAAAATGTATGTGAATCCTTCAAAGTTTTTCGAACTTTTGCGTTCCGGATCAAAAAAATTTACGTATAAATGTCTATGCCTTAGTGTTGCCAAAAAAATCGTGCACTGGGCTGTTTTCTAAGTTAGCTACTCATCGTTTTAGTTGCTGTGTGTTGTATATATATATTTCTAGTGAAGTGTGTGGAATTTTTGTGCATGACTGAAGTTTTGCAGCTCACTTGTTCCCTGTCTCCAACCAACTACTACTGACTTGCAATTTTGAATTCTCAACTCGCCGATCTTTTAGGACACGCCTCTAACTGCGTTTCTGATTTCCACTTTTTTCTCATTCGTCAAATTATTTTGGTGTCCTCAATTCTATTTTATTCGTATCCGCCCATTTACGGTGTTGTAGCGTCGTCTCTCCAAAATACGTGATTTCTTTAAATTTCGCAAGTTGTGTCTAAAAATTTTATGGAAGTTCATTTGGAGACGTCCCGTCTGGTTCGTGCTCTTGGACCAACTTACAAATCTGTGCAAAAATTTTATCTAAGTTCTACATAGAGACATTGTGACGGAGATGTGTGTTTCACAAATTCATAGAGATTAATGATTCTATTCAGTTTGAGCAGACTTTGATATTTTTCTTCTTTTTCACAGAGAGATGTTTAAAGCTCTGTTTCTTTCCTTGGGTTCACGAAGGGTCCTCTGTATGTGCGGTCTTGTATGGCTTCAGACGTTCAGCGAGTATTGTTTTTGGGACAAAAGAAGGGTAGTTTAAATGTCCTTGCCGCAATGACAGGTATACAGAATAAAAAAACCCTCTTACTCTTGGATAGGGAAAGAAAATAAAGAATGCTATTTCAGTTCCCTTTGCTTTTTTTAACACACAAAATTGAAAATGACATTCGCTAAAGTTGTTTTAATCATATGCATAATTGAATTAAAAGAATTTATTTAAAATTAAATAAAAATGAATATTAGGCAACTGTCACAAACCAATTAATCAATTTCTATCACAGAAGTAACTTCTTAAAAACTTGCTAATACTTTTTGTTCTAATAGTGTATTCATACGCCTTCATTGTGTGAGAGCAGACTGACGCTTACACAAAGCGTGAACAGTAGGCCTTGGGATGTGATGAGATAGAGACGACTGTGCCAAGTGTCTTATATAAAGCCCACTCAAAAGTAATCTCAGTGCAACGAATACACCACACAACCAATGTTGTTAATATTTTAAAATGTAGTTTATTTGTTGTCGTCAGTTTACTTTAAAATTCATCATGGGAAAAATAATGTCTGGAAAACGTAAAAAAAAAAAAAAAAAAAAAAAAGCGATACATGTTACGAACCTGTACTTTCCCGACCTATGGTAGAATAACAATCTACAAGGAGGAACCAGCTATAAAAAAGATGGAATCCAAACTTCTCGCCACAAACGGATAAGTTGGCCAAAGTGGATATTGTCTACATCTTTGAATTACATACGCGACGCAAACAGTATGACCGGTAACAATATTCGCGCGTGTTCATCAATTTTGAATATGGGCCACTGATTAATATTACCCACATAGTGCATATTTGTAGTGCAGAATCATATTTATGTTTATAAATTAAAAGTGCTTACAATAAATCGATAGCTTCTACCTAGGTTTATTTTTTGGTCTTATTAAAACCAACATTTACGGTAAAATCAACTAGGTTAAATTCAATAAGCTATGTGAATAGTGTTAGTAATGTGTTTAATCTGTTTGTTTGTTATTTAGTTATTATCGAAACCTGTTCGTGGTATTCTACGTGAAAGAAAAATTCAGGTAAGATTTAAATATGCTTGTGTTCATGTTACATTGACTTTTGTACCATGCACTTGATGTAGTACAGTACAACATTGCGCTTAAATCCTATACAAAAGATGAGTGTTCAAGTTAATCGCGTTTTAATTCTGTGAATTGCTCCCCGAGGTTATGTGAGACATGATCATTACCCGGGTCAAGGCTCCATGAGACTTTTAAACAATGAAGTTTAATGTTCAGCTGTAACGATACCGTGAAGTCCCGTCAGCGACGGTGGGTACATGGTGGAAAACCTTGTCTTCTTCATGTCTTGGCGTTCCCATACAGAAAGAGATTGGTTCGAATGTCAGTCTTTTAGTATGACTTGACACTCGGACCCGAGCTACCGTTGTATCTTGGTGAAGCTCTCTCAGGGACTCAGACCCTATAACCTCTTAAATTATATTCCCAAACAGCGACATACTAAGGTTCGAACCCCTAGTATCTCATAATTTATAGATGCAACTTGTAAGGCACAGCGTACGTAGTCTTGATCAAATATAACGCTGCGCTATTATATTTTCTCCTACCGAAAATATCTAAATAATATTATCATTATTTCAAAGTAATAATGTATCCGAATCCTAATCCACCAAACAAGCTCGGTCAGGAACTGCATGGAACTGCAGTATGGAACTGCACACAGCATCTTTGTTTCGTAATAGTTCTAATGTCCCCCTATATTATGTTTCCGCATCTGTTATTGTCTCCTTTAGCATAAACGCAGCCTTAAGAAGGTTATATTTTATTCACAAAAAATGTTAATATTTTTCAATAGATTAGATTTTATTTCTAGTAAGTAACCTATAGAACCATACTACAAGTCTTTTTCGTTAATATATTGAAGTTTCAATGTACGTCCGAAGTGTATATATATATATATATATATATATATATATATATATATATATATACATACATATTCAAAAAATCACACCTTACTTTTTCCCGCGTAAACCAATGAAGCGCCTGAGACTTTCTTCAGTGTAGATGTAGAGGGGACACTCGTGCACAATCGTGATTTTTTTCTGCCCAAAAAATAGCGTCAGTTGCTGGTAGTCGGCCAACGAGTGAGGACGTGTAATAAGCGGTCGTAGAATTTCTGTTTTTTTTTTTTTTTTTGGAAAATAGAAAAATTTAAGCAGCGATAATACATTAAATTTTCCCAAAAGATTGGCGATACCAAAGCGGAAACCATTCAACAGAACCGATATATTCAATTTTTAATGAGAATTTGGGCATTTGGTGAGTGGTCGCGAAATTTATCAAATCTTTTGTCGCCAAACACAACATTCCTGTGTGCTCGTATCAGGTTCTCTACTCACCTGACATAACTCCCTGTGACATTTGATTATTTCCCAAACTGAATATGCTACTAAAAGGGTCCCGATTTAGTCAAGAGAAGACGTAATGCAACGGCACGGTTGCTCACCATTCCATAAAATGCATTCGAGAAATGTTTCAAACAATGATGAGAGAGCTTGGAGAATTGTGTGCATTACCAAGATTATTTTGGGAATTATGTTTCGGATTTCCACATCAATAAATATATATTTTGCCAACCAAAGGTTCGATCATTTTTGAACAATTCTCGTATATATATATACAAGGGCGGATCCAAGGGGGGCTAAGGGGCTATAGCCCCCCCCCTTGACGCTCAGGTTTACACTGGATAAAATGGGCTTCAATTCTGCTTTACACTGGATAAAACGGCAAATTATTGTTTAGCCCCTCCCTTGATCATATCCTGGATCCGCCACTGTATATATATATATATCATTACCATAACACTATTTTATTTGTTAAAAAGTAAAAAAAAAGGATGTGTAGTATTGCTAGGGTTGCCAAGTGAAAAAAGTGCGAATTTTTCAGTTTATGCTAATGGCCATAATAGATAGTGATAAATAGCATCCTAAATCAATGATACTACCTCACATTCTTAAAGAATTCTTGATATTTATGTCTGTCTTTCAACACTACATGGAATCGATACATAAAAAGAACTGTTCTCACTCCATAGGCCAACAATATACTGTATCAGTAACGAATCTCAGATATAGGAACTGATGAATGGCTCATTGTTTTACCCCATAAAGGAACATATGAAAACTGAAGTATGTTGTATGACATAGGAACGGAAGCACTTTCTTTTCTAGTAAAAAAAAAAAAATCTACCCATCCCAAAAACCACCATCACTCCTCTCTTTTACTCCAGAACCATTTCCAAAACAATGACTACCGGAAGTTAAGGGTAAAAAATAAAAAGAAAAGGGGAAAAGAAAACCAGGTCTTTACTCTTTAGTATTCCCTTCGGGAGCTCTCTCCATCACGCACTGGATATCTGGAAGATCCATAACAGTAGAGTCTGGAGTGCCTACAAATCTTCATTCCCACTTTCTTCCAGATACTTCTGGAAGCGAATGGAATAGAGGAGAGGGGTGATACTGTTTTAAGGAGGGGAGGAAAGAGCGAGCGAAGGTCCTGAGTTCAGTTTAAATGAGAAATGGGTTCCAGGACAGCCATATTTGGTGTCTTACGAGTTCACCGTACAGTTGCAAACTCTTTAATTTATAAAAGCACTATATCACAAGTTAAAAAAAGACAAGAGAGGAGGTGCCTCTTTTTGTCCAGAAGGTCTCTAACAACCCGTAAAAGGAGCTCTTGTAACAGATCAACCATCTGGAGTCAAAGAGCGATGAATTATATAATAATGAAGGTTCTTGAAGGATTTATTATGTTTATGCAACAATCTGTGAAGCAGTTAGGGATATCAAAGGCTTTATATAGGACAGCACAATGAATTAGTCATTTGGTAACTATCTCTGAGAAGCTACCAATGTTAGTACAGAAGGAAGCTTTTTTAAAAATTTTATGAATTCTCTGCATTTAGTTAGTCTAATATGAAACGAGGAGCAAATAATTAGAGATTCTTGTTGGAGATCATTTCATCTACATAACTAGCATGAAGCTCTCCTCATTTTGAATAGAGGATGAGAATAAGTCTATCTAAAATTTTGTCTTAATGTAAATAAATATTTTGTTTAGGGTTCTGATATCTTATCTTGGGGTTCTGATACAGTACCTTAATCTTTCTCCTCTGTATTGTAAATTTAATTATTTCTCATTGAAATATATCATAATTAAGAAATATGAGCATACCATTATAAGACTACCAAACTATGCTATGCAAAATAGTCGGAAGTCTCATTGGACGTTTATGTCTGTCCGTCTGTCTTTCGAGCAGAGGAAAACATCAAGACATATCAAGAAGCGGTCTACTTTTATTTTTAATTGATTGAATGCCTCAAGAATAGATTCTATCTCCTCTGTTAACCCTCTATTAAAACTAAAAGTAGAAAATATTATCCATGTCTGATTTCAACGCTTATCGACATAAAACTTAAATGGTAACAAATAGTTCCTTGCAATCGATTCAGCGTCTCAAGAGAACATGTCGTAACTACCTGTAACATTATACCAAAACCGAAGTGGCTGAAAGTGACTAGTGCTTCCGGTTTCAATATTTGTTTTGCACAGAACAAAAACGATAAGATATATTGAGAGGTGGTTTTGGTAATAAAATCAGCGCCCTAAGAATGAGTTCCATCTTGCTTGTTTTCAATAGAAATCAACCATTTCCGGTTCCAACGTTGATCACTGTAGAAGAAGAACGTAATACGCAACAATACGCATTTTTTTTTTTTTTTTTTTTTTTTTTTTGCAATCGATTTAGTGTCTCAAAGAAACATAGGATCACTACTAAAGTGGGAAGTTGTTTAAATTTATTAGTATTTCCGGTTTTCATATTGATTTCCACAGAATAAAATTGGTAAGAGACATCAAAATATCGAAAATCAGAGTTGAACAGAGAAAGATACACAATTCAAAATTTCGGAATAGTTAAACGATATGAAATGTCGTAACGGCAATAAGATCGGAGCATCAAAGGTAGAAAAGACCTTGAAAATGAAGTCATATAGTGTTGTAAGGAAGCTTTATAAAACAAGATTTCGGAAATTTGGGTAAACAACAACAACACTAACCACATTTACTCGACTCTGCAAAAGGCCTAACGAATAATCTTTCGTATCTGCTGCGATGAATTGTATTTTGTCTTTGTAGGCCATAGAGTTAATTAGTAGTATTAGTGTTATTATAGTCTTGTAGCTATATTAACCGTTCTTCTCCAATCACGTAGCACTCCCGTCCAAGGGCGCCCATCAGGGGACAAGGTGGGGCGATTGCCCCCTCTTACAGGAAATTATACTTGGGAATATCGAAAACCCAAAAGAATTTTTACATTAGTTACAGCAAAATTTGAAACTATATTTGAAATATCGCTTATACTTGTCCCCAGTTGGAAACCACAACATGGGCGCCCTTGCTCCCGTCTCAAGCAGAAGATAACGCCAGAAAGCACACTTGTCATTAGCTGCTTATGCTTTCATGTCCATCAAAGCACGAGTCTGTTGCAATGGCACGCTACTAAGCAAAAGTCGTACACTCGTGATTGATTGGGGAAGCACAGGAAGTATGTATTAAATTGCAATACAGCATTATCTCCACGTGCTTCCAGGTCAGCGAGAGTAAAGAAATGGGTTGGCCCAAACCAGAAGTAACAGCGGCGAAAGTAGGGTACTCGAATTCTTATTACTCAGTCTATGTGGGTCACGTAAGTGTAATAATTACAAGAGAAACTTTATATATTTACGATATATATGTTTGAGTCATTAAAACTGGGTAAGAGTATAGACGAAACATGAAGACAAAATTAAACTTCGGTATATTAAAATTTAAAGAATAGGCCATTCACGTTCCATTGATCAATGTACTACGCAAGAACGCGCTTTTTTTTATCTGAGAAAACCGCAGAGACATAACGAGAAAATATAGCTCTCTCGTGTCGATATGGTTAGTGTTAGCGACTTTTACGCACGAGACCTGGGTTCCACTCTCGATGGGAACTCTTGTAGTTCGGATCGCACGTTAAGCTGTAGGTTCAGGTATCATATAGCATCAGTGCTAAAATGGATGCTGAATTCTAATCAACACACCAACAATGAGAAATGAGTGGAGGGTTTTAAGTTAGGGGACTCCATAAGCAAGTTCTGATAATATACGCGCATTCATGGATCCACGAGTAGTATGCCTGCAAAACCATTGATTACGTTATCGATGCTTTTGTGTACATGTCACTATTGTCTTTTGTTAATGCTACGTTATCTGCCAGCTCCTTTTCCTCTACGTGTAGATTACCGAGAAGAGATTCAGCAATGTTGTGACGCTGCAATCCATTCACTTAGAAATGATTTTTATAGGCTATCCTGAGATGTACTCCAATTGTCCTTGAATTACGTTTTCGATATTTGTTTAACACGGGTTCGATTCCCGGTGTGCGCTTATATGATTAAGATATATGTTAACGTCTCATTTAGTCTTGCTGCTGACAGGGATGCTAAACTCAAACCCAGATCCAAATTCAAAAAACAAAATTATGAACGCTCTAATCTGTTAATGTGAAGTCAAATTGACCCTTAGTCGCCTGCAACAAGCGTGAATGCTCAAACCTGTTTATATGAAATAACTTAACGCTTAGTTAGTTCTCTGCACCAAAAAGTATGAATGCTGAAATCTATTGATATGAAGTAAACCGAACACTTAGTCGTCCGCATCAAAAAGTGTCAGTGCTCAAGCCTGTTAATATGACGTTAATCTAACACTTAATCATCAACACCAAAAAGTGTGAATGATCAAACCTGTTAATATGTCGTTAATATAACGCTTAATCATCAGCACCAAAAAGTGTTAATGCTCAAATCTGTTGATACACAGTTAACCCAAGGTTTAGTCGTCTACAATCAATCTTGTTTTTACGAGGATTTTGGGTTGCATGAGCAGTAGGCCTTCAATAATGTCTAAATAATTATTTTCATAGTAAAACGATAAAGTACCGCGAAAATTATATGGAAATATGGTATTTTCATCAGATTTACGTATCATTAAAAATATCAGGATATGGAAGTGCGTGAAAGTTAAATTGCAATACTTGACTCTATTAAATATAAAGAAAACTAACTGAATACAAGCATTGTAAAAAGGACTTTCGAGGTATTTAGAAAGATAACATGAAACTATAATTAGTTAGAGTGGTTTTTGAAAACATGGTATTTTAAGGGATGTGACGGAATATGCACCAGAAGAAGAAAGAAGAAGAAATAGTAAAAGACTGAATTTGATAAACAGTATTGACAACCGTAACATCTCAAGGGAAAACAAAATATTAACTGACGGTAGTACCTACATAGAAATTTTTCAATTCATACCAAGCGACGTACCAAGAAGAAGATTCATTGTACTTATATGCATGCATCTTTGATAAGAAACTGAAGAATTAAAAAGCAAAGATTGGTAAAAAAAAAAAATGACACATCATTATCTGTTCTTGTAGTAGATTGCACTGATGGAATGAATCATGGATCAGCGGGTCACTTGGTTCACTTAAAGGTCTTTCTTCTCGCTCATTCGGATTTGGGTCTCGCTTTTCAGGCCAAGTATGACCCGGTGTCTCAAATAGATCAAGCGACCCACCGGAAACAACCGAAATATCACCCTTGCAGTATTACTGCATTGTTTTGTAGTTGATAAATAGTGTCCACTGCTTGAGATTGAACATTCAACTGTTTGATTCTCGCTGGGATTTTTTTTTTTAATCAAGATACCAAGTTTTGAGTATTTCATGCTTTCACAAATATAATTTAATATTTATTCGTTTTTTGATACATGGTTTTTGAACTATCCTGTAAAGAAAATCAACAAAACAATTTAGACTCAGAGGTATCTTTTATATTCTAAAGGACAAGCTTTACAGGTCGATTAAAATTTGACGATCCCTCATAAGAGAAATATATAACTTATCCTCTCTTTAATTCTGTCTGTACTCTGATAAACTATTGTAGTTATCTTTCAGTACAATGCATGACACACACAGATGCAAACAAAAAGCAACCGAAGACAATTGTGTTCAGTGAAAAGTCAACAAGAGAGGGGAAAATCATGTTTGTCAGAATTGCATTCGTAGCCCCTCACATATTCCTCTCCCAATGTCTATGACAAAGTTTCGTCTCCGGGTCAATCCGAATCATGGACCTGTCCGGATCCTGGTTTATGCGGGTTATACTTGACCTGTACGGATCACCAGGTTATGTATGGGTCTGTTCGGATCAGACTGGTCATTCCGGATAATGAGTTTATCCGAGTCACACTGGATCTGTCCGGATCACTCCGGGTCATGGGTCTGACTGTCTCTGGATCTTCCGGGTCACAGGTCACAGAGTTCGTACCCATTGGATGGAAATATCTTTGGAACATAAGGGAATGTATATGGGACGAACTAATCTAATATTTCAATATGTAAATGTAAATAATGTACTTGCATGCAACCTAATAAAAAAAAAAGGAGTCCTACTTTTTGTATAAGAGTTCCTCAAAATAGATGCTGCACTCTTAGAACGTTGATGAAAAAAAGAACAATAAATAACAGCACGCACAAGTATTCTTTATGTCACATCCCTTAAAGGTATAAATGTTTGAACGGCTGTACATGGCAGCAAAATATTATCCTTCACGCTGAACAAAAAAGTAACACAGAATAAATATAATTTCCACGGTAAGAGAAGCATAGGTAGTCTGAATCACACATTTCGTGCCATCCAATGATAATAGCCTTGTAGTGTACATACTGTTTTTCAGTTCCGTGTTAAAATGCTGCGTCGGAGTACATTACTATTATGCAATTTCGCATGTGAATTGACCCATGTAAATATATACTTATTGCATGTTTATGAACTTCTGTGTCTTAATTTCTTAGTAAATGTAATAAATGTTCACCAAATTGTAGTTAGATGGTTTCCTTCAAAACTATTATTACCCATGTTAATACGCTGTCCTGCATTGTGTGAGTGTTTGTGAATGAATGACGAATTTAGTCTTAAGTAGTAGCATTTAATATTGATTTACTGTGATAATATTCATAATAAGTGTAATAGCATCTCATATGTATTAGTGTATGACGAAGGTTATGAAAGATAACTGATTCTAAAGTAGTTTAAAACGGCTCTAGGAGAAAGCCAAGATAGCAGGATGAGCCAGAATAACGACAGTCTTTTCAGAAATATCAAAACTTCTATTTGTAGAAAATATACATTTTGACTCTTTTTTTCTTTTCTTGGCTTATTAAAATGTATGTTCGATTTCCATTATAGAAGTTCAAATACTGGGTACAGATTATTCAACATTTCGAAACAATAGTCAAACAATTAAATTAAAACTTCTAGTCACCTGGGCTGGGTTAGGGCAACTTCCACTTGTGCGGTTGCCTGGATCCAGGTCGGGGTTGTATGAGGAAACATGTGTCTCCTCGGGGTCGTTTCAGAATTGATCCTCAAGTAATAACCTTTGAATATGGATCACCTTTTAATAATTATTCAAGTTACTTTACCACACGTCCATAATTATCCAGTAATCACCTATCCCTGGTTTCTCCTTTTCCTCTTTCTTCTACTTTATCTTCTTTCTCGCTCTTTCTTTTCCTCTTTCTAATAAAACTGAAGAGGGGTCGTGACTGGGAGTTGTCGCCATATACACGGTCATTAAATTGTTTTGATGTTTCTCTTCGGAAGTCCGGTATGAATTAGTTAACCCTAGAACGTACATAAGTATTTTCAAAATTAATTGATTTATTATTTTCTTTTCCTCCATGGCTAAATTATTAAATTACAAGATTACAGTTCAAAAGCTAGCGACTACATTCCCTACTCACGATTTGCTTATTTTCAAAATCTTTAAGTTTTTTGTCCCACGGTTATGCCGGTTAGGCTAAAGGAGGCGGTGATGACGAGAGGTGAGTGAAATGGGGGAATGAAAAAAGTGGGAGGAAACGGGAGAACCCCGAGAAAATCCACGAGCACGGTGTTTGTCTACCACAAAGTCCACCTACCTACTGATGAAAGGTATGATACAAGAGCATATGATTGGAACAGAAATAAAAAAAAAACTGAGATGTGATTTATCCAAGTCAGAAACAACGAAAAGATCGAAGAAATATAGTGTGTTCATGTACTACAAGAAATGCATCTAAATATACCATACAAATATATATACGAACAGTATGAAACATGAATTGTTGTGTGGAATGTATTTGTTACAAACAAGATAAAGACACGGAAAAAAGGAGACGGTATCATCAGTGTTTCGATTGCATACACATGTATCTATGTCAGTGGTTCTCAACCTAATTCCTATCACGACCCCCATTTTATTACATCCTCTTGCCAGTGACCCCCTTACAATTTCCGGTTTGTAATAAGTTTGTGTGGAATTCTTAATATACCTATTGCGGAGATCTCATGATATCCATATATTTCTATAATAGTAGAATCCATTTAGCAATATATTCCTTACGATGAAAGTGCTGGTTGAAGATTGATAATAAACCATAATCTAAGACCACAACTTCCTCGCCAACTGATAGAATTATCGCACGTCAAGTTCTTGCAACTGGTTTTGTGTAACGAAGACTTGGACAAATTCTGGTTGAAGAGGAGAAAAGAATATCCTGGTCTGGTATCTGCAGCTTTAAAAGAAATAATTCCATGTGTTACATCGTACCTGTGCGATTTTTTTTTTTCATGGTAGGCATTAAAAGAAAAACAAGAAATCACTTGTAAGTTGAAAAATTACTCGATAATGTGCGTCACGAAGATATTGGACCGGACATTGCCGCACTAGCGAAATCACATCATGCTCAGGTATGTCACTAGCTTTCAATTTTAATTGTAGTTCAATATACATTCTCGTTGCATTTGTATTTTTCTGGTATTTAAGTTTGCAGATCTCATTAGTTTTATATCGTATCTCTTTCATTTAAATTGATTTTTAAACAACTCTGCACCTGTTGAAAATATTTAGTAGACCTATTCTATGTTGTTCTTAACAGTATGTGTAAAAATAAAATATGCCTATCAACAAAATTCAAAATATTTAAAGTATTTTCCGGTGTTAGATTCTAATTACATTTCCACTCATCTTCGCGATCCCCACGGAACCAATTCGTGTGCCCCCAGGTTGAGAAACTCTGATCTGTGCTAACACCTGTTACTCTGGATAGATGTCCTCAAAGAGCCTTTACCATGTGATTGAATTGTGGAGGTGCTGCCCTCTAAGAATTTTCTTGGAGGTGTGTTCTGCTCCTGCTCGTCAATCGAAGGACAAAGGTAAGCATACCTACATCAAAATTTTGTTTGTCAAATGTAGGACCAACTTCATGTTGCAAACGGTGCACATTCTGAGTGAATTATTTGAAACTATGGATATAGTATACGTAAGACCGTCTGAGTTCCAGAAGAAGCTGGACGCTCATACTTTTAGGGATTATTCATTGAGTATCTACGAACTTAGAAAGGGGGTAACAAACCCACTTTCATTTACTTATCCACTGATATGAAAATAAAAACGAACGTACCTATTTGCCCTTGTACTTTATATGCTATAGCGCATTACATTATATGCAACAAGGATTTTGGTCTGCATCATGATATAAATTTAAAAATATTTAACATTTTTCGAATCGAAATCAACAAAATTTATTCTAGAAAGTAAAAATAGAATGCTAAGCACATATAATGAAGACAACGCAGTGATTTAATTTGGTAACGTATAAATATATAATATGAAGTATCCTCGCGCACGGAAGACAGGGGGTTCTCATGTATACTATTACCGAAACTATTATTAGTGTTCGATGAAAAAATTCTGCAAAATGAAATTATTCTATGAGGAAAGAAATAGTGAGTAGTTAGTGGAAAGAAATGCTTACAAAACTTGTGAGGCTCATAAATAAAGCAAAAAGAGAACATTGAGTTACATACGAATATGGACATTGGTAGGTACACTTTTTCTTATATTTAATATTTGGACTTTTAAAGTTATTCTGATTGGGCAAGTATTATATATTTTAAATGTGCTCCTATATTAAAAATTAACCCATTTATTTAATATTTGGGAAAAGTCATTCAGTTTGCAATTGGACATAAGCTTTCAATCACTCGTTATATTTTTGCTTTTTTAAATTTTACTCTGTGCGAAATTGTTATTCTTGTTTTATTGAAAACGGAACATCTTTGATGTAGAAACTATACCTTTAGAGATACGCCATAATTAGTACTATCCGATAAGTCTTCCACATTTTGTACAATAGATGTAACAATGTATTGACATATAAACACTGTATTATCTTTAGTCTTATGATACAGTGTATAGTTTGTGATTGATTCATTTCTTGAGAAAATATTTGTTTCTGTTATAACATCGTGAATTAAAAGTATACTTTGTATTTCAATGTTAAGGTAAAACAGAAATTATTGTTTACTTGTATTTGCCTATTGACTTGCTTTAGCAACACGAAAACAAATTTATGTCTCATATACCTATGTGCATTTGCCTAGTGATGTGTTACTGCAATATTTTAAAAAGTTAGAAAACATTTGTTTTAATAAAGTCTAATCATAATCTTTCTTCTGGGACGATGCACATTAAATATGGTAAATTTCACCAAAGTTCGCAAGAAAGAATAATTTGAGCATGTACAAGGGTTAAGAGACAATCAGGGGTTAAATCCAGAAACTGAAACGTAAACAAATTATAGACAATTACTACCGCACACTAAATTTTCTCAGCTAAAAATCAGCAGCGAGGAAAACGATTTAATGTCGGTTGAAAGAGTCTAATAATAAAGTCAATGTTTTTCAGAATATCCTGGTAGGAGGTAACTGAAAAGAATCACTGCACTTCATGCGCGCCGACTACGTGGGTGCTCCGGGGCTTGGGCTCCTACAGAAATAATCTTGCGGGTGCGCCACATCCACAAGATTTTTACTTTGGATCCGGGTTTGAACCTGTTTCTCTTGTGTTTAAGACAGCCGCTTTACCGACTCAGCTAGAGTAGCCTCAACTTATCCTTATAGTACCGGTATATTTTACTTTATCACAGAACAGCCCTTTATGACTGTGTTCATAAAAGATTTTAACTAAAAATAAATCAGTCAAATATCGAGACTTCCCTGAAAACATATAGGCTAACACGTTCCGCTATTGATATGAAACCATAGAAATTTTGGGAACTCAGCGCCGTTGCTGCAATATGCATCAAGATGAATACTTTCAAACGTCAACCAGTAACATGCTTAGTTCAAAATTCTTTCACGTAAACATGCTTACCTCTGTTGACTTTGAAACGTTGCTACCGAAATGTTTTATCCCGAATATCTAATTCCAAATCCAAGTATTAATAATAGGTATGTATTAATTGTAACTACAAGGAACTCTGTGAAACCTACTTTTATTTATTTATTTATTTTTAGGGACGTGATAGCTCAGTGACGCAATCCACTGTATGAAGATTCGAACCCGTCTAAAGAGCATCGGCGTTTTCAACGGTCCTTGATATTTCTGTGTTGGTGTCCTTATCAAGTCTGGAAGTCATGAAAAGTGGACGAAGCGAAATTAGAGTAAGGAAAGCGTTTTTCTAAGAAAGAGCGGCAGAGCGCTCATGTCCAGTGTGTGGATTCCCTGGTTCGTTCCCAGGTCAGTGAAGGACAACTTTGAGTATGTGGGATTTTATCGAAGTTCTCCTGTTTCATCTCACATTTTAAAACCGCTAATTCTTTCATAACCGTTCATCCGTCTCATTTGACGGATAAGGTATAATTGTGAGACTCAAAATTAAAAATTTCATTTCACTTGCTACTCTGAATTTGTCTCTTTGTATCTGGTCAGTTTTATACTATTTGTTATTCAAAAATCACTTTCACTGGACGGTTGAACTTTCTTGTCACTATAGTGGGTTTTAAAAATGTTTATTTTACAAAGTTTATTCCGGTGTTTCAGCTTCTTATAGAACGTTATAGAAATCTTGAAACAAAGGCGGAATAGGAATACGAAAAAAAAGAGTAGATGATTATGATTAATTGGAAGGCATCTCTGGAGAGTCCTTTCTCATCTTCTGTTTTTCCCCATGTTCGCATCCTTTACCATTCCTTCCTCTTACACCCTTTAGATATTATTTTTTTTTCCCTGCTTCTCCTGCGACGCTATCCCAAGTGGACTGAACATGGAAGCAAAGCTTATCGACAAAGCGATCCCTCTCTCTTTCTCTAAACTGAAATTGATGAGGAATTTACCTTAGGGAGTCTCCACTCCAATGTATTGTAGAGCGGTACCCAGAAAAGTAATCACAAGAACCGTGTTGCCGTCTCGCACCACGGAATTACAACGCCAGAGAAAAAGAGAAAAGTAAAAAAAGTGTGTGGGAGTGAGGGAAGGAGAGAAAGATATGTACATATACAAAGAGAGAGGGAGAAAGAGGAAGGAACAGAGAAAGACCGAGAGAGTGAATCTTTTGTCGAAATGCAACTGAGTCGAAGTGACCACATAATGGAGGAAACTCGAAACCATTTCGCCGGACGAACCCTCTCTTATTGCATGGCTTAGAGTCTATTTTCTTCTACAATTGGGAATGAGAAACTCTAGATGTCGAAGTTAAATATATGTTTATACTTAGATAATAAATTATACTGTGTTTTTTGGTATACATGATTAACTTATGTTCTCTGCTGAACTACTGAATTCATAAACGCAAAATAACTTTCATTTATTTACAAAAATTAATAATTTATTTATTAACAGCGTTCATGATTCATAAGCTCAAGCAATACATTAACAGTGAATGCTACAAAAAGAATTGTAGAAAGAAAATCGAATGTACCTCATTTAAAATTACTATTCCAACAATTGATGAAATCAAGGATCCAATCATGATATTTGATCGGTAGATTCGAACTTGGGACTTCCAGATTACAAAGCAAACGTGATAACTTTCCACTTGCGAACCATTTTTATTTTTAGTCCCATGATTATGCACCGAGGCAAAAGGAGACGGTGGTGGTAAAAATCCATAATACTGGTGGAATGAAAGAAGAAAATGGGATCAAACGGGAGAATCTCGAGAAAATCCACTCATGTGATGTTTGTCCATGGAAACGTTCATCTGGCGCGGGCTAGAATCGAACCAGGAACACTTTTGAATTTATTATGAGCAAATTAAGAATTTTTCCTATGTTTCTGAGCAATCTGTCTTATACATATTTAATGAAAAACTCAGAAGCAAAATCAAAACGAATATAATCAGAAAGAGTACAATATATCTGTAAAATGCTATTATTCGTTCATATAAATAAATCAAAAACAAAGAGCCGCGGTGTCACGACTGGTAAGGTGTATACTACCAAGTTGGCAGTCCGGGTTTTATCCTCTATTCCAGCGTGATTCCCCCCCCCCCTCTATTTTTATCCTTAATCAAATGTGGCTCTGAGTTTCAACTACTCTTTCTTGAATCAGTACCTGGGACGAACTAAGGAAGCAAAAAGACCAGACTATGGATACTGGCTGCACCCTCTCCATGTGTGCCGACGCGACGTCAAGAACTTGTAGAATCTTACCTCCGCATACACAGCTCTTATGTGACTATGCTCTGTCTTAAAAGGGGCCTGCATCCACTTAAAACAAGTTCAGTTTACAACCAAAACTACTTCATGTCTTCCCCTGTCTGTCCTCGAGTCCGAGAGACAAAAAGAAAATCGTATGGATTACTTGGTGGGTCACTATCAAATATGGCAAGGGTGTAGAGTGCAAAAGTTGAAAATTGAGTTTGTTGATGGAAGTGGTACGGGTACCTCCACAGACAGTGGTTAAAAAAAAAAAAAAAGATCATTTTGGTTTTAATGTGGATCACTATGGAGGAAAACCGGTAATAAATAGTGAGAAGCGCAATCAAGTACGCGTTCCAAGAATATATTCAATCTTCATCCTTGACTATGAACTAAAACAAATTGGTAGAAATCTACTATAATTTTCAGTTTCAATCTTAACTGAGAAAATATCACGCCATTGTGTGTGGGGAAAGGGTGTATGTGTATGTATGTATATCTGTGTGTGTGTGGTGTATATAAAAGTAGCAGTGTCGGTGTTGTACTATTATACTGGATGATATACGTACAGTATATTCAACATTTCCAGGGTTACTAGGTTGTTCTGTGCACACTTCCCGCCAGATAGCTCCATAGAAAGAAGATAAATGGAACGGCGTGTTCGACTTTCGCTACTTGAAGGAGGGAGACATTTCCAGTATATTCTTTAAAGATGAGATGTTGTGTGCAGTCCTTTGTTTTCTTCTTCTTCTTCTAATAATAATAAGAAGTCTATTAATAATAATAATAATAATAATAATAATAATAATAATAATAATAATAATAATAATAATAATAATAATATTGTAATAATTTTTATGTTTTACAGTGCTACCACTGACACTACATTTTTAAATTTAATTTTATTCCTCAATCCCGTTTCAAAGTAAAGAAGTCTATTCCACTTGTAAAGTAAATTGATGGATATTTATGGTTTTTCTTGAGTCGTTGCCGGGATAAATGTAAACACTTGAACATAATTCCATAAATCTTCCAAATCTTCAATCCTTTCTTTATAATTTACTATAAACCGTATAACAGACTTCATTTAGGAATTCTCTAAACAAATCAAATTCGTTTAAAAATTCACCCTATATATATATATAATTTGTCTAGATTTATTGAATTAATAAATCTCTTATTTATTACAGATGTCATATTTATGTGTGTGGGGGAGGGAGTAAGGTATTACTTACTGTCTCATTTTGAATTATTGCATCCTTAGACTTTATGTCCTTTAAGACTCTGCGAAAGTTTGATAAGTTGATTGATCGACATTTTTAAGTACCAAAATACTGATATCAAAATTT
Source organism: Thermobia domestica (assembly GCF_964235325.1). Classification (NCBI taxonomy): domain Eukaryota; kingdom Metazoa; phylum Arthropoda; class Insecta; order Zygentoma; family Lepismatidae; genus Thermobia; species Thermobia domestica. The sequence continues at coordinate 99,133 of NW_027656216.1, read as the reverse complement.
TATTAATTGATATTAATCAATATTACGATATTTTTCGATTATGATATTAAACATTACGATATATTTCGATATCCGATATTTCAATACTTTTAGTATTGTAATATATCGATAATTTTGACGATTGGTATTCTATACTTTCGATATTTTGGAATTTAATATTTCGATGTTTCGTTGTTTCTTTAACGTATGGCAAGATAGCCCCCCCACTTTAGAAAATTGAAACAATGTTTAGGTCATTCGCTTGTACTACGTTTGTACCGTTTGTACCGAAAATATTTTCGTTTGTACCATTTTCCTTATAGGGTTACTTGAGAGGTCGACTGGGGGGGCTATCTTGGCGCCAAGATAGCCCCCCCGTATCACAGCACAAAAAATTGAAATACACCATTCGAAAGCAAATCGTTTGTACCGTTTGTACAGAAAAAAGTTTTGTTTGTACCCTGATAGTTTTCGAGAAACAGGGGATGGCATTTGGGGGGGGGCTATCTTGGCGCCAAGATAGCCCCCCCGTATCACAGCACAAAAATTTGAAATACACCATTCGAAAGCAAATCGTTTGTACCGTTTGTACCCAAAAAAGTTCTATTTGTACCCTGATAGTTTTCGAGAAACAGGGGATGACAATCGGGGGGCTATCTAGGCGCCAAGATAGCCCCCCCGTATCACCGCACAAAAAATTGGAATACACCATTCGAAAGCAAATCGTTTGTACCGCTTGTACCGAAAAATGTTTTGTTTGTACCCTGATAGTTTTCGAGAAACATGGGATGATATTTTGGGCGGGGGGCTATCTTGGCGCCAAGATAGCCCCCCCCGTATCATAGCACAAAAAATTGGAATACACCATTCGAAAGCAAATCGTTTGTACCGTTTGTACCGAAAAAAGTTTTGTTTGTACCCTGATAGTTTTCGAGAAACAGGGCATGATATATTGGGGCGGGAGGCTATCTTGGCGCCAAGATATCCCCCCAGGTATCACAGCACAAAAAATTGAAATGCACCATTCGAAAGCTAATCGTTTGTACCGTTTGTACCGAAAAAAGTTTTCTTTGTACCCTGATAGTTTTCGAGAAGCAGGGGATGAAATTTGAGGGCTATCTTGTACGCAAGATAGGCCCCCTAATGTGTACATTTTCCATGTCGATTAATGAGTATTATATCTTTATCCATGTGAATTGATGTGTTTAGAATTCTGGTTGTGCATATCAAAATAAAAAAATGAGTTTTTCAGTAATAACTCAACGTTAGAATTGAATCCGCGAGTGGGAAAACAGTGAGAGTCCAAGGTAAACCATTTTGAAGTAAAGGCAAAAATAACACTAAAGATATAGAACTACAAGTTGTAATGAAGAGCAGTGCAATTTGCAAGACCTTGCACGTTATAACAGAATGCTATAATGTCGACTGTGCATTTGTGGCATTAACAAAAGAAAGTTATTTTTTCAAATATCTCAAAATGCGTTTTGTGGACTAGTAGTGGTTTTCCACTCACCCATGCAATTCAATTTTGTATATTTCTGCCCTTTTCCTTAAGTAAATACGTATTATTCAGCAATGGCCTATTTGCTTTCGTTTATTGTCTATGAAAGCGGCAAACTTCTCGAGCCGTTAATGTGACAGATGTAAACAGTTAATTTCTTCAGTTGGTGTAAAGCTGAAACGTGGAAGGACGCAGTTTAGGTGAGCAAACATTTCATCTTTTAGTTTTCTTTGTTTAAGATTATTTCTGTAAATCCAGTTTCTTTTTTAATTTGTACACACTTTGTTATCCTTTTTACGGTATTTATTTACGGAAAAGGGCACAAATAGAGAAAATTTAATTGAATCGTTGAGCGGAAAAAAAGTACTAGTCCACAAAACGCATTTTGAGATATTTGAAGAAAGAACTTTCGTTTGTTAATGCCACAAATGTACAGTCGACATTACAGCAATCTGCTATAACGTGTGAGGTCTTCCAAATTGTACTGCTCTTCATTACAACTTGTAGTTCTACATCTTTAGTGTTATTTTCGCCTTTAACTCAAAATGGCTTATTTAGAACTCTCACTGCTTTCTTACTCGCCGATTCAATTTTAATTGCGTTATTCCCAACAAGTCTTTTTTTATTTGGATATGTACAACAAGAGTTCTAAATACACATGAATAGGCACATAATACTTATTAATGGGCATGAAAAAAGTACATATTAGGGGGCCTATCTTGTACAAGATAGCCTCCCAAATGCTATCCACTCCTTCTTGAAAACTATCAGGGTACAAACAAAACTTTCTTCGGTACAAACGATTTGCTTTCGAATGGTGTATTTCAAATTTTTGTGCTGTGATCCCGCCCAAAATATCATCCCCTGTTTCTCAAAAACTATCGTGGTACAAACAAAACTTTTTTCGGTACAAACGGTACAAACGATTTGCTTTCGAATGGTGTATTCCAATCTTTTGTGCTGTGATACGGGGGGGCTATCTTGGCGCCAAGATAGCCCCCCCAAATGTCATCCCCTGTTTCTCGAAAACTATCAGGGTACAAACAAAACTTTTTTCGGTACAAACGGTACAAACGATTTGCTTTCGAATGGTGTGTTTCAATTTTTTGTGCTGTGATACGGGGGGGCTATCTTGGCGCCAAGATAGCCCCCCGCCCAAAATATCATTCCCTGTTTCTCGAAAACTATCAGGGTACAAACAAAACTTTTTTCGGTACAAACGATTTGCTTTCGAATGGTGTATTTCAAATTTTTGTGCTATGATACGGGGGGGCTATCCTGGCGCCAAGATAGCCCCCCCAAATGTCATCCCTTGTTTCTCGAAAACTATCAGGGTACAAACAAAACTTTTCTTCGTACAAACGGAACAAACGACTTGCTTTCAAATGGTGTATTTCAAATTTTTGTGCTGTGATACGGGGGGGCTATCTTGGCGCCAAGATAGCCCCCCCAAATGTCATCCCTTGTTTCTCGAAAACTATCAGGGTACAAACAAAACTTTTTTGGTACAAACGGTACAAACGATTTGCTTTCGAATGGTGTATTCCAATTTTTTGTGCTGTGATACGGGGGGGCTATCCTGGCGCCAAGATAGCCCCCCCAAATGTCATCCCTTGTTTCTCGAAAACTATCAGGGTACAAACAAAACTTTTCTTGGTACAAACGGAACAAACGATTTGCTTTCAAATGGTGTATTTCAAATTTTTATGCTGTGATACGGGGGGCTATCTTGGCGCCAAGATAGCCCCCCCAAATGTCATCCCTTGTTTCTCGAAAACTATCAGGGTACAAACAAAACTTTTTTGGGTACAAACGGTACAAACGATTTGCTTTCGAATAATGTATTTCAGTTTTTTGTGCTGTGATACGGGGTTTTTTGTGCTGTTTTTGTGCCAAGATAGCCCTCGCCCCAAAATATCATCCACTGTTTCTCGAAAACTATCAGGGTACAAACAAAACCTTTTTCGGTACAAACGGTACAAACGATTTGCTTTCGAATGGTGTATTCCAATTTTTTGTGCTGTGATACGGGGGGGCTATCTTGGCGCCAAGATAGCCCCCCAAATGTCATCCCTTGTTTCTCGAAAACTACCAGGGTACAAACAAAACTTTTTTCGGTACAAACGGAACAAACGATTTGCTTTCAAATGGTGTATTTCAAATTTTTGTGCTGTGATACGGGGGGCTATCTTGGCGCCAAGATAGCCCCCCCCAAATGTCATCCCATGTTTCTCGAAAACTATCAGGGTACAAATAGAACTTTTTTCGGTACAAACGGTACAAACGATTTGCTTCCGAATGGTGTATTCCAAATTTTTGTGCTGTGATACGGGGGGCTATCTTGGCGCCAAGATAGCCCCCCCAAATGTCATCCCTTGTTTTTCGAAAACTATCAGGGTACAAACAAAACTTTTTTGGTACAAACGGTACAAACGATTTGCTTCCGAATGGTGTATTCCAAATTTTTGTGCTGTGATACGGGGGGGCTATATTGGCGCCAAGATAGCCCCCCCAAATGTCATCCCTTGTTTTTCGAAAACTATCAGGGTACAAACAAAACTTTTTTGGTACAAACGGTACAAACGATTTGCTTACGAATGGTGTATTCCAATTTTTTGTGCTGTGATACGGGGGGGCTATCTTGGCTCCAAGATAGCCTCCCGCGCAAAATATCATCCCCTGTTTCTCGAAAACTATCAAGGTACAAACAAAACTTTTTTGGGTACAAACGGTACAAACGATTTGCTTTCGAATGGTGTATTTCAAATTTTTGTGCTGTGATACGGGGGGGCTATCTTGGCGCCAAGATAGTCCCCCGCCCAAAATATCATTCCCTGTTTCTCGAAAACTATCAGGGTATGAACAAAACTTTTTTCGGTACAAACGGTACAAACGATTTGCTTTCGAATTGTGTATTTTAAATTTTTGTGCTGTGATACGGGGGGGCTATCTTGGCGCCAAGATAGCCCCCCCAGTCGACCTCTCAAGTAACCCTATAAGGAAAATGGTACAAACGAAAATATTTTCGGTACAAACGGTACAAACGTAGTACAAACGAATGACCTAGTCGTTGTTTCAATTTTCAAAAGTGGGGGGCTATCTTGCCATACGTGTTTCTTTATTAGATATATGTATACTCGAAATCGTTTCTTTGTATTCATGTTGGGAAATTGCAAAATCCTATTTACAAGTTTCCGTCAGATTATTATTATTATTATTATTATTATTATTATTATTATTATTATTATTATTATTATTACTATTATTATTTTTATTACTTCAACTCATACGAAAAGAATGAAGAGATAAGAGCTTTTCCTTGTAAATGAACTGCTATATTCCATCTTAAAAGTTGCATTTGTCACAGTTTTAGTGGGAACAACTATAAAAGTTTGTAACTACATTAATAACAACTCTGGAACTTACTACATAAATAACAATTGTTTCTGACCGGAGTTTAATACACTTATTTAAAACTAAAATAAAATATTCAAGTTTCAAGAACTTAACATAACAAAAGATAACGTTAAAGACCAGACCTTAATACATTTACTTATTAAAACTAAAATAAAAATGTTAAAATTGTAAACTTTTATTTCAGTTTTATTAAATAAGTGTATTAAGCTCCTACACGCATTTGTCACAGTTTTAGTGGGAACAACTATAAAAGTTTGTAACTACATTAATAACAACTCTGGAACTTACTACATAAATAACAATTGTTTCTCACCGGAGTTTAATACACTTATTTAAAACTAAAATAAAATATTCAAGTTTCAAGAACTTAACATAACAAAAGATAACGTTAAAGACCAGACCTTAATACATTTACTTATTAAAACTAAAATAAAAATGTTAAAATTGTAAACTTTTATTTCAGTTTTATTAAATAAGTGTAATAAGAAAATATAGTTATTTATATGGAAGTATTTATACAATAACGTCTAATACACAATTTTAATTTTCAGAGCACGCATTTTCAGTAGTAAATTTGAATTTAGAGTAATTCACAGGGCCTTCAGTTAAGAACAGGTACAAAATTGACTGTTTTTTTTTTCGATTTCTAACATATGAATGACTTTTCTCTTATTTTTAAATACAAAATAACAAAATGTTTTTCGTGCGATTTTATTATGATTCAAATCACAGTGTATGAAAGCAAGTAAAGTGCGAGTATAACTATTCGAGTAAATATTTTAGATTAAATAGATAGAAAGTTAAATTAAGCCATAAATAGCGACCTTGTCTTTCTTGAGAGAGAGAGATATTGGAGTTAGATCTCTAGGAGAGATACATGTGTTCACAATCCACTGTTAAACTGTGATTCTACGTTTCAGATGACATTGGTGCTGAGAAAAGACAATAAAATGCGATAATTAACCAATCATTAAATTAAACGAATTATGTATTTAGCTTTATCAAGTAATTATTACTTTTCTGACCACAATATATATTTCTTAAAATTAAAAATAAGTTATAACAGTTTCAATAACTTAACGTTATCTTCATCAGATATTTTTTGCTAGTTAACGTCTGATGAAGATATGTTAAGTTATTGAAAATGTTACAACTTATTTTAATTTTAGTATAGTAAATAAATATATACTCTGGTCAGAAAAGTATTAATTATTTAAGTAAGTTCCAGAGTCAAGATGGATGAAGCTTCGTCATATTTAAGATAGAAACATTTTACATCTTTTATAAACACGATTTAAAAAATTGAGATCAAAGTTAGATATAATAGTTTGTGTTTCAAAGCAACACACACACATACGTTATATATATATATATATATATATATATATATATATATATATATATATATATATATATATATATATATATATATATATATATATATATATATATATATATATATATATATATGCGTGTGTGTGTGTGTGTCAGGTTGACATTTGAAAAATTGATTTGGTTTCTATAAATGTTTTCCCTTCCTATGTTGTTTTCCATTTTATTTCTTTCTGAACGAACAAAAATTTAGACATGTCTATCTACGTAAAATATTTTATTAGATTTCTTTATTATTGTTTCATTCTTTTTTGTCAATATCCTTCAACTCTCCACATGTTTCTTTACATATGATTTTGTGCACGCAACGTATCAGAAAGTGGCTTCTGGTTTTTACCTTTTCTATAGCGAATGTGTTAGTGCAATGTCCAACACATTTCTAGAGGCAAAATGTGACTGTAAATTTCAATATAAAGAAACATCTGGATGTCACAAGCATCCGGGTAAGTTAGCAGACAAGTGTCAGAAATGATTTTGAAAAACTACATATGACACCCAATATTAAAAAATGTGCACACAAATCATACAATCTTTCTTTTCTTTGGTTTAACAAATTTATACAATACTTAGTCGCTACGTGTTCTAAAATATTTTGACATTTTAAATCGATTTCAAACGAAAACTGAAACAAATACAGCTGTCATCTTTTCGAGTTAGTTACGAACGGTTTCGTATGTAGAGTAAACATAAAATGTAAATAATAAAAAAAAGTACCATGGGAAGCAAGTGGATTGAGACTACATTTTTACTAACTCTTTATTAACTAGCGTAGCAGCTATTTACAACAAATGCTAAGTATCCAAGATGTATGTTAATGTTGATGAAATACGTATGTCCGTTAAAACGTACTTTAAAGCAGGGGAGCACGGTGGTAGGGCTCTGATGGCCTTGGTTCAAGCTCAACCCATATGCATTTCGTGGTGGACAACATCGTGTCGGTGGGTTTACTCGGGATTTTCCCCATTTCTTTCCACATTGTTATTTCACTAAATCTTTCGTAATCATTCACTTTCATCAACCAACGATTTCCTTTATCTTAAAGGTATAATCGTGAGACGAAATGGTTCCCTTTTTCTTTCGTTTTATTTCGTGGTAGAATGTGTGTGGATACATACATATGCCTGTTTACTTGTCTTTATGAAATGAAAATGAAATATTCAATTCAATATGCCACAATTAAGCCCTATGTGATAAAAGAATTCACAATATATATGCACATGCTAGATTATGAAAAAGTTTGGTAGATGATAGTGTAGGAAATGGTAGAACTAAAAGGTAATCCATTACAGATACTAAGTCTTCCCCTCACAAACTTAAATTATCTAACATCGAGCCAGCACTCTACCACTGATCTTCCATGCATAGATCTATATTAATCTACTGTGGGAGAATGTATGTGAATGAAGGTATAGATGAGAGACGACAATCAAAGGACTTTGAAATTTTGTACATTTATTTTTACATATCACGAAACTATTCGCAGAAAGGATTTTTCTCAAAATGTTTTCAGTTGACTATCCGTCTCATAACTTTTAACCACTTCATGTGAAGTTTTTTTTTTGGATATGTATGTAAATTGAGAAAGTTAAGAATTGGTGTTATGTGAAGGTATTATTTCATGCGTTTCACTACTGGATTGATAAACGTAACACCATACAACGGTGCTCTGTTCATTAGATCTAGCCCCAATGTTATGTTTCCACATGAGATAGGTTAAATTTGAATATTTCCTGTAAAACTATGAATACTTGCACGATATATTTTGATCAAACGGTTGATAATAGTTTACTCCTTTGATGTTTGAACAACACGCACACGGATTCCCTTTAAGGTAAAACCAAATGCATTCTGCAGATTATTCCCATTCAGATTACCACTCTCGAGCGTCATCTATAATGGATTTGCATAGCTATATAGCATCCAATTACTAACAAGCATATTGCAGCTACCAACTGCTAATGGCTTTTCATTTCCAGCTTTACTTTACCATACTCTAAAGCATAAATCTACTTCCATGACTTTCTGGTGTAGGGTTTGTTAAACTAAAAATGAATCAATTTTCTCATACTTCAATGTTTCAAGACTATATACGTCTTACAGTTTAAGATATAATTTCAGTTAAAGGTGAATGTTTATCTTGTAAGATATCGATAAAATTAAAAGAATTATAGTTTGTGCTGTTAAGTTATTAAGTAAATAACCGATCAAACAACTCGTCACCGAGTTCTAAATATAAATTTTAAATATTGGCAAAAGAGACAGCCAGTTAAAAAGATAACTGACTTAAAAATTGATTATTACTAAGCACGCTCCTATATTGGGTTCTTTAAGCTATGATGGCGCTTACATTCTCTGAGAGATAGCATCTACTGGGACCTTTTCAATTGTTCAACCAAAGTATTTCATTTTTGGAAGACTAACTTCATATCGTTAAGGTATCTACAATACATCCTATAAGGTTGAATGTTTATGATCCATATGTAAGTAAAAAATCTCACTAAAAGAAGTAGTAAGAAATTAAGAACCCATTCTATCTTTACTACACTTGAATATATATATATACTACTCTACAATAAAAATTTCGCAAAGTGCAGAGATATTACCCTCCCTCCTATTCTGCATAGGTTGACGATCTTAAGTATAAATATTCTAACATAAAGATAGAGTGTCCTAGTCCTAAAATTTTCACAGCGTATACATTGTTTTGTGAACATCTATGGTTGGCATACAAGACATAACTTTATGTAACAACTAAGATACTTTTTTTAAAAAAAAATAACTAACAGTGTTAAATGTATGTATTAATAAATCCATTAAAATATAAAGGCTGCAATACTGTTTTATAGTATCTTATGCTATTTTGTTCGTGATGCTCTCTAGATAAATTAGTCTATTACTACGGTGTAGGTATACAGAAGAGATCAACTTAATACTAGAAGGAACAGAGAAAATAGCTCCCGATGTACTAAAAGTGATTAAGAAAATTGCGGTGAGGAGTTCCGTGGAAATATGATGATCGCACTTAAAACTTTCATAGTGATATTCACTGATCAAAACCAACTAACTTGGACGGACGTAACTACATAATGTTCTTATTCTCTTCTGTTGCTTTTTTTCTTATGTTGCCCACTTTCGTTGCTATATGATTAGCGGTCTTCGCCGCCGGAGACCCGGGTTCAATTCCCTGTGGGAGTTTATGTAATTCGGATTACACGTTAAGATGTAGATCCACATCTCATGTAGCACCAATGGCGAAAGAAACTCTAAACTCGAATCATATCTATCTAATTCCTTTCGTGATTGCAGAAGAGTGAAAAAGAAGTATTTTCGCATGATCGATATACTTGAACAGCAGCTAAGAATAGGATAGAAAGGAGAGTGATATAGTCACTTTATCAGTGCAGTCGTGATCCAATTAAGTAAATGAATAAACAAATATAAACGAAATAAAAGCTCTATACTTCTTGAAGCTAATAACTAAGATTATGCATAGTATGTACAGTGTATCATGGACATTTTAGCGGGTATGGTCGTAGGAAAGAGAGGGACGGGAGAAGAAGACTACAATTAAAGGACGATATCAAAACAGAAACAATCGTAGGTGAAGACGAAGAGGTTAGGGGAAGACCGTGGAGCATGGATGCTTCTCAGGTGCAGCAAGTGATCTTCAAATAATGGCAAAATACCTATGATGATAAAGATGTACAGCGTACACCGCTGTATACTCTGAACTATAGCTCTGCGGAAGTAAATAAATATACTATACAATCAAATGAATAGCAAATTTTGCGAATTGCTGATACAAGGTAAGTGAAAAAGATCAATATATCATTTTATTATTAATAAACATTCAACTTCTGTTTTATTGCGATTAAATGTATTAACGACAAGAGGAGGTAATGAAGCATTCACTGTATTAGAGAAATAACTCCATCTCAGTATGAAATGTTATTTGTTCATTCCAACACAGACCCAGGTGACACAGACACTCAGATTAGATTACACCCACGAGTAGTACAGACTTTGTTAAGCGTGACAATAACTGGTACAATCGTTGTGAATTTTCAGTGGGGAAGCAACTAATGACTAACCCATCAAAGTCGAGTTTATAGAGTTTACCCATCAAAAGTTGATCATTTGTTATATAATGAAGGAACCTTACTTCTAAATAGTTGAGAACACTACAATATGAAATCGAAGAAATTAGAATATAATTAATTACTTATGTACCATGAATTGTAGTTATTATTAGGAGTACAGGTTTTACTAGAATAAGGTGCACCAAAACCTAAAACCTTGTATTTATTTTACTTTATTTATTTATCTATTTATTTATTTATTTATTTATTTATTTAACAATCACCAGATACAGATCAGAGTCCATTTTATACTGGATATCTGACAGCAGCAATAACAATGGAAAGGATTTGGGAAGGCATCTGCTAGGGCATATTTAGTAAGTAGTAGGTCTACCACCTACCATCCCGGCACTTGCTTGGTAGGAATGAGAAAAACTCTAGAAAACCCAAGTCAGGATGGTCGGCAGTGGGAATCGAACTAACGATCTTCCAAATGTGAAGTCAACTCTCTACCACTTGAGCTACTTCGCTTATTTCCGCAAAGCAACCAAGGAATGTACAATGTTGTCATGTCCTAACGATCGTGTAACATCAAATAAAGATACTGAAGCAGCAAACCAAGATTCATACTAATTTGTTCCGATGGATGTGCAATGATACGGCATCACCTACAAGACTGGGTACCAATGTGTATCATACAAGCTATGAAATAAGATGGAGGAGTTGCTTCTCCTCTGACAATGGTTTCGAACATTAGTTGGTTATGACATTTGAATGTGGTCTTCCCTAACATTATAAACAAGAAAAAAGTTACCACTACGGACTACATTTTATTTAACGAATTCATGATACTTCAAGAGACTAATGCTTTGAAACTATGTTTCAGTGAAAAATAGACATATGTAATGGATAATAATATACATACAATGTGTTAATTACTTTTGAAAATCTGTTAAATTAATTTCCCTGATGGCAAATGTGCATACAACAGAAGTTACCATGATAACAAAGTTAAGATACTTACCGCTGTGAAATCACTCGTATACCTGCAAATATAAAAAAGAAAAAGTATTATTGCAGTTGTACGTAAGAAACTAGACCAATAAAATAAATAATATACATGCAAGTATTCAGGGAATAATTTAGCAAAAATTAAGATAGAGAAAATAAGTTGTTTAGTACTTCTGTTTTTCAGATATATACTGATAATAAGGACTACGATAGGCTCTGGTAAAATTATCAATTTGGTTTCTAAGCTTCTCGTTTCAATCCTTGAACATGCAAGTAAGACAATGTTCTTTCTTCCACTCTTTCATCCATCATTTCTGTATATCACTAATTATTTCACCATTATTCACTTGTATTTATGTAGAGGACTCACCTCTCGTGGTTGGAGACTGGTTTGATCCCAGTTTGTTCAAAGCAGGCTTTGTGGTGAACAAATACTGTGTGCATGAATTTTCTCTGCATTCTGTTTCCTCCTGCCATCTTTATTCCACTATTTAATTCAGTAGCGGCAGCACCGTCTCCCTTAGCTGTTGTGCATAAGCATTAGACGTTAAACTTTACAGCAACCTTGGATTTATTATAATTTCTGTCTACAGGTATTAGCTGCAACACATCCAATTAGAGATTTCATTTAATCTTTCCTTATGCAATAACTCGCAAAGATTATGTTGACTGAGATTTTGTCATAATGCAACAATTAATAGCATAGACGTAATGCCATCACTAGAAAGTTCCACCATGCAAATTTACAACTTCATTATCCCTGTCTCATTGTGATGATAAACCTTTAACAACTGATTTTCATTAAACTCTTCTCATTTTCTCAGAGTAGTAGAGAACAAACGTAACGACCACATTTAATTGATTGAAATCATGCATATTTCAGCAAATGACAGATTCAGTATGCTAACCAGTTAATTGGTATCATAATAACTGAATATCTGGATTGAAGAGACGTATCTGCTACTATTATCCCATTACACTGTTCCTAACCCCCGCAGAAAGATAATTAAACGCCTGCATATTTATAGGTAGAACGGGATTTCCTGTAAGTGTAATTACTTGAAACTACACATTTATATCTTCAATCTGAGATTTATACTCGTATATTTATACCTTTCTATTTCATTAGATTTTATTCGTATAAAGAACAAACTGTGTACTAGGTGTTTTCCCTTTTTTTGATATGAAATACTCCGTGTTTCACTATTTGAAATAAAATTGCAAGTACGAAAGAAGAGAAAAGGGGTTTTCCAAGAAAAATCTTGTGTAGTGTATGTACGGGAATAATACTAAAATTCGAAATCCTATGGTTAAAAGCCGTTCTATAGATTGAGTTGAGAAAAAACTACAGTATTTTTTTCTTTAAAAAGTAGGAAAAGAAGACCCCGATTGAGGATGCGATGCGCAATGGATCTTTGCTTATCCAAATATGAACTTCCAAGATTCTTGCTCATTTAGATAGTTTTACTGAATTATTGCTTGATTTGGAGTTTAAGGCCTCGTTTCAGCATCAAAGTTGTATGAGACATGGATCCACTGCTTATCATGGGATCCGAATAAAAGGAACTCCAACCAGCAATCATATAAGGATTATCCTTACGAAGTGCGTATATGCTAATCTTACAGACACGAGAGATCTAATCACTTAAACACGATAATAACTGTTAAAACTGGATTTCAATATATAAAGTGATTGTTAAAGAATTTGAAAGCCATGATTAGCAAGTAAAGTCAGCTCTGGATAAAGGTGAATGAAACAAATATGAAATTAACCAACGAGACATTTTATGGTTACTCGAAAAAGCTTATTACGATACGTTGTAGAGCAGTGGTTCTTAACCTACAGGCGCACCCCCTAGAGCAGCGTTTCCCAACCGGTGTGCCACGGCACACTGGTGTGCCGCGAATGGGCCGCTGGTGTGCCGCGAGGAAATGGAAACAAAATTATTAATTATATAGCAACCAAATTACAAGACAGGAAAAATGTCTATTTTTATTTCACATTACTATGAAGCTCTACAATGGAAAGAAATACTGTAATTGTAATATATTAATGTATATACATACATTAATACTACACAGACTGTATTTCGAAAACAGAATTTTATTAATATTTAAAAATTGTGACGTATATAAATTATAAATTATATAATTTCACACTGTGTTACTTGTCTTACATTTTTAATGTTCAAAAAAAGTATTTATTATCATTGTTATGACCATTATTGCTTCTTTATTGTTACAGGTTATTTCGTAACTTGAAATTTTAAAATCTCATCTACCCTTTCGACAAAGCAATCACCCATACAAATTACCTCCATCTGTTTCAAAAGTACAAGTGAATTGTTTGTTCGTTTGTTATTTACTGATCTTGGAGTCAAAGGTCGGATACAGTCTTCAAAAAGTAAGTTTATTTTTAAAAGCCTGAGTCCTATATTTCATTGGAATTGTTTTCTATTTTTGAAGTAGAATGAAAAATAAGTATAAGGATTTACGATGGGGGAAACCAGTGATCGAGATTTTTTCTCTGTGAGAAGGTGGTCAGTAATCACAGAAAAAAATACGACGGTATTTTCTATTTACTACTACTACTAATAATAATAATATCTATGAGTGTGCCGCGAGAATTTAAGTTACACCTGTAGTGTGCCGCAAGTTGAAAAAGGTTGGGAAACGCTGCCCTAGAGGGTCGTAAAGAACAAACAAGGGAGGCGCATATTATAACAAAGAGGTATTAAATCAAATACTGTACAAACACAAAATAACTTTTGAATAAAAACTGTGGTTAGGCTGCATTAAGAACAAACCGAATAATTATTATATTAATAATACAGTAAACTGTTATGCAGAAGTTTTGGTGGAAATAAATATAAATTGGCAAAAAATATTATTGAAAATTTGAGAGTTTCAGAATTTAATGTGCATCTGAAATCACAAAGAAGTTAGACCAGCAATCAGCAAGGATGAGAAGCAGGCATAAAGTATGTAAAGTAAATAAAGGTGGTACTAGGTAAACAAAGTTAGGAACCACTGATTTAGAGAGTAGTGCAGCGAGAGGATCAGGGAAAATGCGAAATGACAAATTGAATACATTTCAATTGGTACTCATATTTGCACTAAGTTTGGTACTCATTAGACTGAACCTGGAAATGTTTAGCTCTCATAGCTGAATTCACTTTCGTATCAGACACATGCTCAAACTTTCCCAAAACTCGCATTACACACTGAGAGTTTAAAACGATTATAAGCTTTCCAACTTTTGAATCTAATCTACTAAAAATACGGCACGCTTGAGATTACAATTAGAATACAACTTTAATAGTAAATGTATTTGGATCTGATCCGCACTTGGCTTGTTGTCCAATTCGAGACAAGCAAAGATGTTACTTCTGTGTTACGTAACATGGCTTCAATAAGGGTCTAGCTCACGTGATATTGAAAGCGTTAACTTATTATATCTGATGCAGAAAATGAAAGATAGGCGCGGTATTGTAAATTAAGAATTTCAGAATATTTATTTACCGCGTCATTAGAACAATATCAGTGCATGAATAAATTTTATTCGCTTCCTATAAGAAACAAAAGTGAAACTCAAGTGCCAATCGGAGAGCTAGAGAAGTTAAAGAAATATAATAACACAGCGCTAGTAATACCAGTCATTTTATACAAGATTTTTTTTTTTTTTTTTTTTTTTTTTTAGAAATTCAGCTTTGAAATTTAGAATCGATTAGAATAGAATATCCTTTTTCCGAACTGAACAAGACACCTGTTTTCACATATATACTACGAAACATAGGGTGTTCAATAATTACCGAAGTTTCAGATTTGTCATTTTGTCTTAGATATAGTGAATACGAAGACTACATGGGAATTGTGTCCCTATATAGCGCCAAGATTCGTTAATTCTACTATTCAATCGGAAAATACGGACGCTGCTGAGACGCGAATGACCTCGAATGTTGAATCATACTTTCAGCAATATCACTAGACAGAGAGTGTTTACTGAAATCAATAAAATCATACACTATGTAAAATGAATTGTATTTCCCGTTTGACAAACAATTTCATCATAAATGTAACTTCTTGATTGTTGTCTGTATCTGGAATTGCACATAAAACACAGTGTTTTAAAGGCCTAAGTTAATACTATTGAATATGTGGAAAACTCCCATTAAAGAAACAAGAGATATGAGTCATGTGAAATCGTTAACATTGGAGAGTTAATATAGAACAACCTTACTTCGTCACGAAGTTCAAGCAACTGTACCAGAAACTTGCCCTGAGATAGCTAGAGGATTTCTGAGTGGAATAACGAGTGTTTCTGATAACTTCCCATTTCATTACAAAAAAGCAGAAAATAATAAGTTGCTAAGCGGATAGGCCCTAATAAAACTGACAAAGTTTACTGCCTCGTAAAGAATAGTTTTCATTTGGAAGACATACGGAGTGCAGCTAGTCTAGTTTACTAGCCCCAATGAATGTGTTGGACCAGGTACTACTTAAGTTCTTGATGTTAGGTGTAATGTAGATATACCTTTCAAGTTTTGTTGGTACTTTTGTTGTTTCATCTTCTATTTTTTTCTATTATATTCTTCTCAATTGGTTGAAATTTATTTAATGTACATTACAAAATATACCGGGAGTAACAACAGGGTAAGATAAACCTTAATGAAAATAAAATGTCCCGGGGGCACCATTTAAATCTCATGGTTACCGAAGAGAAGTTCGCAAACCACAGATTAGGAAACATTGATCTAGAAGTTATCAGGATACTTCCGTGTTGCTATAGGTTCATTACAAGTGTGACATAAGAACGTTTACACTATATTTCTTACATTGTTTGATTATATTGTGTAATGATTTGTGTATCTTTAAACATTGATAAATGATTTTCATTCCGTTAAGACAATCATGATATCAATTTATAGTTTTCACGCTTTAATCATGTATCGCTAAAACAGTGTTTGAGACCTAAGACTTGGGTAAACAAGTGTTGCCCACAGGACTCGTGATATTTCTAGTCTTTTTATCGAAAATGAGACGAGAATTGTCGTATTTCTAGTCTTGTCACGAACATTAAAACTATATTTCTGTTGGAGGTTGATAATTAATCGGACAATGTGTTATTTGTAATTAATCAGACAAGGTGTTGTGATTTAAACAAAAAATTGAAGGGCATTTCTATGTTTGTTTTTCAACCCAAAAACAAACTGGTCTCGTAGCGAATGTTCTAAACATGAACCAAAATTGCAGTAGGTGGCTTGATTTCTTAACGCCATTACAAATTGAGATACGTTTTGGTATTCCAATTGTTTGAATTGTGGAATTTGTACCTTTCTGCAATTTCATTTGTTTTCTGTCCATAGTGTCCCATCATTAAACTTTTCAATTTTTCAAACGATTTTTGTGATTGTTTCATCGGAACACACAAATTCCTTAATTCCACTCTTGGCTCTTAAAAAAAAAGACACTTTATTATTATTATTATTATTTATGTTGATCTAAACACCAAACATAGAAACGCTGTTCAACTTTTTCTTTAAATCATGGCACCTTGTGAGATTAATTACAAATAACATATTGTCCGATTAATTCTTAACCTCCAACATTTTATCGTCTCGTGAGCCTGGTACCTGGTCCAACACATTCATTGGGGCTAGTAAACTAGACTAGCTGCACTCCGTATGTCTTCCAAATGAAAACTATTCTTTACGAGGCAGAAAACTTTGTCAGTTTTATTAGAGCCTATCCGCTTAGCAACTTATTTTCTGCTTTTTGTAATCTATTGACACTTTAAGAGATTGGACTTTAGATTACAATTACCTATCGGTAACCCAGCAGGATTAAATATATTATGTACGATTACACATATTAACGTGAAGATTAAAATTAATTTAATTTATACTCTTTAAAATTAATTTTAAGAATAATCAATTAGGTAGGAATTACGAGTAAGAGAGGATAGTATTTCTGTAGGTCCTTTTACTTTCTTCTAGAAAATGAGTTCGTTAAAAACAACTGGAAAGAACAAGGTGCTGTAGAGAAAGTAGACTTTTTTATTATTTTTATTTTTGGAGTTGCTCCAAGGAACTCGGAAGAAACGTGAAGGAACATGCATTCAACCTGGGTTTTGTGTTGGAGAAATGGGACATGCGGAGATCCAGAGTTTGAAGGAACAAGTCTTTACATGAGTACTTAGCTGGAATGAGATTGAGAAAACTCTCTCAACAACTTGTTCGCTTTACATGTCCCAAATGGCCATTGAAACTCACATTTAGTTGTTTTCTTTCTCTTTTTTTCCTGTTTTTCTCAATGTGTTCTATAGTTTTGAAATGTACTCGCAAGTTGAATTAAATGTTATTCAAAGATTCAGCCGAGCGTAGAAAGAAAACATTTTGCCCTCGTCAATTTGAAAATATTAGT
Source organism: Thermobia domestica (assembly GCF_964235325.1). Classification (NCBI taxonomy): domain Eukaryota; kingdom Metazoa; phylum Arthropoda; class Insecta; order Zygentoma; family Lepismatidae; genus Thermobia; species Thermobia domestica. Next base: position 81,331 of record NW_027656216.1, on the reverse strand, counting down.
AACTTTGCAATAAATGTGACAACTTATTACCGAATTTGTACAATGTTTTCCTTTTGAAAATAGGAAAAAAATACATTCATATCTACAAAATACTTTAAGATATTTGAAAAGAAAAACTATCATTTTGAGTAACAAAACCGATGTTACGAGTCTAATCCTTGTATTGTTGAAACAGTCTTGTAATGTGACCATTCGATATACAACCATTTAACATAATGACAATGTACCACTTCAGATGCACTGATATTACTTGTAGTACTACTGTGGGGATACGAAATTATTCGTAAATAAATTTCATGCCATTTTACGTCTCAAAGGTAAATTGAACTATTAAAATTTGGAGAATAAGAAAGTTGGCCTTAAAGAAACTGTATAATACAGAATTGTAACAACTTGGGCTATCTTATTTGCAGTTGAGAAATACGGCTAAATGTTATGTAATGCTATGATGAAATTTTCCCTCTGTGAATATATATCAGATTCGAAAAGTTAAAATGAAAACTTGTAATGGAAAAGCATAGGAAATTGATAGTTGACGATGTGTAATTTAATTTTGATTAGTAAAAAATAAATGGGGCACCCAGTGCAAAATGGATTCAGGTGCAATTACCAGAGTTGTGAAAAAAACATACATAACGTTTGTACGCTCCCTTTAAATATACTGAAAACTGAACATTATAATTATTATTTTTACTTTATAAGAGCTATTTACAATATTCAGTCAGGGAACGAAGTGGAAGACTTGTCCTCAAGTAGCCGCAAGGAATGAGTAAAGTAACATGGGACTACTTGGGCATTTTTAGAGCATGGAAATTGGGTTAGCTAAGTGTGATATTCTGTTATGGCAAAACCAAACCGTTTAGTACCGAACGTACCGTGAGGTTTGCAGGGGCGATAAGAAAAGTAAACTTCAATCAGCCAACAAAGTACAAAATTATGTATTCGAGGTGGCGAAGTAAACGCGTGATAAGGTTACTTGGACACTCATGTTCATCTCCGTACAATGTGTGGAAAATGATGCCACTGTGCAAGTAGTCCCGTCATTCTACCAAAACATCGAAGATAGAGTTTCGTGCAGAAAATTTACATATGTTTATTTGTGTTGCGATTAATTTTGCACCTTGGGAGTGAATGTATAAACTATGATTACGTAGCAACCGTATGATACATGAAACGTAAATTACCGAAGACTTACATCGGAAGTATGAAAATGGAAGTAATACAGAAGCAGAAACGAGCACAAGTAGGCCTATGCAGATATAGAACAGGAACAGAAATACGATATGGCTATTGGGGTACAAAGTCTGTGTCCTTTGTATTTTCATCGCTATTGTAATCGTCCCTGTCTTGTGAATTGTCTCAGAGGACTAGTCTAAACATTCTTAATTATAAATATGTTCTGGAATGTTTACCAGAATTATAAACAGGTCTGATAACCTTTAGATTGAATAAAAATATTGATATTAGTAGGGTCATGTGTATAAACAATTTCAAACAAGGACTTATTCGATAAAATTTACTTTCATTGTTTTCAATTAAAAGGCCTAACACTAACCACTTTTTTCTACAGAGGGCTGTGCGACCATTTTAGATTCGGTGCTGCCACCTGGCGTATCATGCTGGCGGGAGCAGTGTTGTATCCGACCTTGTAGGTGCGTGAGTGTGGGTAGTGAGTGTTATCAAATGGCGTTGAAACTCAACCGGTATTGGGAGATTTACGTAATGACCCTTTTCCATGCTAAGCTTTCGAGAGTACGCATTCTAAAACAGTGTCAAGGGAATAGGTTAACACTCGAGGTAACTACTGCGAAAGCTATTGTGGTCCATTACACATAACAGGCTCCCCTTGCGAAACATTCACTCAAGAAAACGACCAGAAGAAGAGCTGCAAGCAAAGTGACACCCGTACTACTAAGGAGGATCCGTTGACTGGTCCCCCGACGCAACGTGATATGGGCCAGAGATCCCACCTCGCACCGTCAACTGTAAACAAACTAATTCGCAAACACCTCAGGTTGAAGTGTGTCTGGAAGGCCCTTGTACATCACCCGCTACTGCGTCACCTTGCCGAATGTGAGACGAACTGCAGGAAACTGTATAAAAAGTACCTGGTGAGTTCCAAATAGAAGAAAGTTGTCACAACAGATGAACCAAATGTCCATCTCACTGTTGGTGGTCACATTCGGATGATTACATACCCTGACATTAACGGGAAAGAGCGCAGCAACTTCGTTAGAGCTGGGAAAGTTTCTCTCGTGGTTGTTGTGAGATTCGGATATGAAGGTAAGTTCTGACATGCAAGGTGAACAAAAATATGAAGGTGAATGCAAGATAATTCCAAGAATCCATTCTGACACCTATCTATCGGAGACACACACCATAATTGTATGGGGCATCCCACAATTGTAAAATAATTATGAAAGAGAAAAGTGAAAATAATGATTTAAAAAAGTTATACTAAAATTTTAAAATGCAACAGTAATTTATAACAATACCTGATTGTTACATATTAAAAAATTAAAATTATAAAATGAAACAATTAAAGTTATAGAAGAACATTAATTTAATGATATGAAGATATTTCTGCTAGTTAACGTTATCTTTATGAGACGTTAAGTTATTGAAACTGTTACGAGTTATTTTAATTCTTAAAAAATAGGTATATACTCTGGGCAATTATTTAAATAATAGTTCCAGAGTCAAGATGGATAAAATTCTTGTAACATTTAATCGATTGCAGTGAACCACTTCTCGATGTCTACCTACCGCTTTTGCTCTATGGTGATCAACGTTAAACTTCAAATGGTTGATTTCTACTTATCACTTTCTCTATCAACGCATTCGATTCCTAAATTTGACCTACATTCTGATCAAAATTGATGGTAGTCCATTAAGTAGTCCTTGAGATTTTGTGTCTTCCAGATGGGCACACGGACAGAGTAAATATACAAACATATGTATGGTAAACCAAATACCTTAAAAAAAGATTGATTTCTGTCTTAAAATATATGACATTGGAAGATTTCATTCTATAACATTATATCTATAGGTTACTTTATTCAAAATGTTGTAACTTAAAAATTTTGTTCTTGTAAAGTTAAAGAACGCGATATTTTTTAGTGAGATATTGCTAATGGTAAAATTTAGCCTTGTGAAGCTATGTTCATTAGAGATTGTGCCGTACGAATTTAGACTGAGGACAATGTTCATTTTGTAAAATTACAAAAATGTGAAATTTTGTCAATGATGGGGAAGAAGATTATTGTACAACTAACGCATTTCGTTTTGTGGGGTGATGCTCATGTAGGGAATGTTTGTTCTGTACGGAAAGGCACGAGAGATTATCTCTTGTGAGAAACATATGGTATGGTATGTGTGGATGATAAATTTGCATGTAAGAACAGAATTGTATGGTAAATTATTAGTAAGATGATAACATTAATACTGCTAGGTTTTGTTGCGTGTACTTTTTGTGCGAGATGTTTCTTCTGTGACACATATGATCATAGAAAAATGTGACCTATCATATAATACTTATGAGAGATAATGTCCTATGAGATACTAAGATTAAAGGTTTTGTCTTATGAGGTAATAACTACTGTTACTCGTAAGGCGAATAATTTGTCATAATATGTCATTTCGTATCGAAAGCGAGACGGGACATTGGAGGAGAAATACACTGTTACATTTGAGACTAGACGAAGAATTTCACTGGCATCACTAGTGCACTCAAGTCCTAATTTTTAAACACTGCCCTAGTGTTACATGACTCATAGATGTATACAATATTAAAATTTAATAAAGTGGCTGTACGGTCCCGGGTTCGATTCCTGGTGGGGTCACTCGGTCGAAAAAGTGTAACACGGTTTTTCAGGCCAGCCATCCTGAATGAGGTTTTCCTGGGTTTTCCTCATTCACACTAGGCAAATGCCATGGTGGTACCTAACTTATAGGTCCCAGGTCCCTCCTTTTCTTCCCCAATCCTTTCTTCCTTCCCTTTCCCTGGATTATGTGCTCGCCAAGGGATGTCATCCCTCAAATCGTGAAGGGCTAAATGGCCTTAGATGCTGAAAGCCCAGAGATCTAAATCCTAAGTGATTGTACAAACACAATGAAAAGCACTTATCAATATTTGAAAGGTATGCAAGTCATTACACAATGCACTCTAATAATAAATGTGGTTTAAATGTTGCTATATCACACACCCTTCGTGAATCTCTCTTGACGCGGAAGAATTCTGATAAGTTTTAGGTAAAAATTAAGGGAAAAAATTAAGGTATAAATTTACTAAACGAGATGGTGAAAGTTCGAGGCAAGAGAAGATTTTTGGGAATCTAGAGGAGACAAGACTTCCACAAACTTTGTGAGATAAGACGGTGGGCAAACACTAACAATAATCTTCGGAAATTTTGTCTCGAGTAATAATCACATTAGAACACACACACACACTATATATATATATATATATATATATATATATATATATATATATATATATATATATATATATATATATATATATATATATATATATATATACTGTAAGTTAATGATAATGAAAATATGACTCCATATTTATATAAAGCATAATGGTTGTTTCTATGCCTGTCTGGTGTATATCGCCACTCCGTTGAACCTCTTAATTAAAAAAAAGAAAACTTTTATCAAAATATTTAGCACCTTAGTCGATCTGTTATTATTATTATTATTACTTTTAAGATTATGTTACGTCCTTGAGTAAAATGCGTATCCTAAGAGAGGGAGGATTGGGAACTCAGTATATAAACACTTTAAAATAACAGGTGTCAAAGCATGTCTTAAAATTCCGCTTCTTAAGAGGGCAATTTCTATAATACAAGGGTCAAGTCACAGTCATAGCAACTATTTTTATTTTCTTTCGCATGAGATTCAACAGTAAGGCATGGGCCATCGAATGATCCTACCAGAGGAAGGCTGGATGAAGGAGACCCTCTTGGAGAACAATCAAGCATAGGCAATCGGACAAAATTGGTTTATAATCGTATGAGTAATGGTTATACAAAACCACTTACACAGATACTACAACCGTAAACAGTACATGCCTCGTAAGTTACCCAGGATGTTTTACAACCTTGGCAGTAGTCTCCAAGTTGCCAGGTCCGTTGCCAACTGTGAGGAAGGCGTTGAATACCATTTCTGCTTTATGTGAAGCGCTAACGTGAGCCACCTCGCATCGAAATGCAGTCACAATGTCGAGTTCGTTACTAGCGAAACGTTTCCCACGCGATGGCTGTTCCACTTTGGGGGATCAGATCATAATTGCTCTTCTTATTCCGCAATTCTCCAGCACCATTACCTGTACATCCGTGTCCGCGGACGCACGACGCCCACTGCACGGTAGACCAGCATTAGATATTCTGCCCCGTTTGAAAGACGCATCTACCTCGCCATAGTTCGATAGGGTACAAGACGCGAACCTAGTGCTTTCGATAATTTTGTATGTGATTTCCGTGCATTTTTGCCCCGGAGAAATGGTGCTTTCACATATGAATATTGTTCACTCCTCGTTATCTCCATTCCGGTCCACTGTCGCTCACCTACTGAACTTTTGGGCGTGCTCAGAGATCCATCTCTACTCACATATATCAGCTGCTGGAACCACTCGACATTATATGCCATAAACTTTCCAACGCGTAAATTTGATGTCCTGTTATGCCTCATTCGAAAGGGGAAAAATAGTTGCCATGGCTAATGTCTTTATCCTCGTATTGTAATTTTCCATTATGCATTCTTTAGATGAGGAAAGTGAGGAAACAGTTGAATATTTAAAGAAAAAATGAATTTTCAAATATTGCTGGCACTTGGATTGACCTGGGATTTTATCATTAATTACACTTTGATTAGATGTGTACCATAAGAGGTAAGAATAAAAAAGAATTCGCTATGAATAATTGCTGCATTGTTTGAAATGGATCCTTGAACATAGTTTAGCTGTTGGATCTAGTTGATATTTCATGATTTAAATATGCGTTTTAATGGGGAAAGAAAGTTCAATTATACCTTTCGCATATTTTCTAAACCTGTTTTCCCCGTGCAAGAAACGAATATTTCAGTTAGTGATATAATAATCATAGCAGAATATTTTGCCTTTGAAACAATGGTTGGAATTTATTCTGTGAAATAATCACCATGGAATAGTTTATCCTGTGAGAGAAAACTAACAGAAAATTCGAACATGAAAGGGGAACTTCATAAGAAATCTTGTTCTGTGAATTTTTGTCCATGATCGATTTTGCTGCACATAGTTTTCTCCTTCTATTTGTGCTTTTCATCCCCTATCTTCTCTACATGAAAATAATAATTATCCAAATAGCAGGCGTAACATTCAAGATATGCAATTATACGTAATAAGAAACAAAAGAAAAGTGAAGGCAATTTTAACAGAACATCAAATACCGGAAACGGTATGCGAATAATGAAAGAACAGGAACTCGTAATAACAGTAACAAGCAGATGACTCTTGCAATTTAGTATGTAAATATAGTTTTTTTTTTTAAATTCTGCATAATAACGTTTCGTGACATATCACAATCTTTTTTCATCCAAATTATTTCACACTGAAATTCTAACATATATTTTTGTGTGTCAACTAGGTACTTTAATAATATTTCTTAAAAAAAAAAAAAAAAAAAAAAAAAAAAAACCTCAGTGACGTGTAAAAAGATATTACTCTGAGGTCTCTCAAGAAACGAAGAGCTGATATGGCACACAACTGAAAGAGAAAGAAAAGGTTTAAAAGAATATGCAGAATTCATATTACCTACTTAAAGATCCTGATTACGAGTAAGTGTTTCCGACATGAAAATAGATTTTACAAAAGTAAAACGGAGGAAAAAGGAAACCCACAGGACATTTTTCATATCACAGGATAGGGAAAAGAAAAAAGGAAGAATACATACGAAGATACTGAACGGATGGACGCTAAAGAGCGAAGCCCTTTTTTTTTTTTTTTTTTTTTTTTTAAGTTGGGACATTTTTGACTTGGAAATTCTTCTCGTAAGGTCTGGAATTCTCAATCTTTCTCTTTCTTTCATTCTCTGAAAAAAAAAATCTTTCTGTACGCAGCAGAAAGGACGACGAGATGGTCGTCGAGTGCAGAAGAACAGTGTAAAAAAAAATGTGCATGCAAATTTTTCCCATAATGCAATGCAAACGACATTGGAGAATTCCGCCCTCCTTCTGTTCACAAAACAGAGAAAAGGATCATTCCTCTTTTGGGGACAAGCAAAAAGGAGAAAAAAGGTTGGAAATATGAAGGAATTTCTCAAGGAACAAAGAGGAAAAGAAGGAAAAGGGAATTTATATGTTCTTATTTATTTTGTTGCTTGTTCTTTCATCTGTGACACAACATTGTTTGAAATTCTAAGTGATACAAAAAGATGAAACAAATATTCAATTTTATTTTGGAATTTTGGAAACATGTTACAGATATTTCTTTTCCATTTTTTTTTCCTGTTCCTTCTTATTGTCATGGTCCGGTGGACTCAGTTTACGGGATAAAATTGTTTACAACATCCATATATTTTGGTCAATAATTCTGAATTTTAAGGTCTCTTTGAATCACAGAGATTGTTCGCCGCTATTTCTCAGCAAGTGAGCTTTGTAGTGGACAAACCTCTTATGTGTGTAGTGGTTTTCTTGGAGTTTTCTCGTTTCACTCCGCTTTCTTCATTTCATAATTTCCTTTCTTATCATCATCACAATCTTTCTTAGCTTCGGAACATAATCGTGAGACGTCAAGCTAAAACTATCACTAAGATCAAGAAGAAATCATAGGACTCAGTTATACAGTTTAAAGTGAAATTCAATGACATTAAGAGGAGTAGATTAAATGGTGCTGTCACCACGGTTTAACCCGAATTTTTCGCACCGAAAGTCAGAATGTGGATCGTTTAGTCAGAGGAAGTCACCCTAAAGAATACTTCAATGTAAATTAGAATCTCAAATTTGTTTAATAATAATAATAATAATAATAATAATAATAATAATAATAATAATAATAATAATAATAATAATAATAATAATAATAATAATAATAATAATAATATTATTATTATTATTATTATTATTATTATTATTCCATGATACTTGCTTCAATACTAAAAGTTTTCCTTCACTATGGTCCTCTAGATATATTGTACTAGCAGAATAGCCGTTCATTGGACGGGGAGAATATATATTTAGTTTTGGACATAAAGTGCTGAATTTGGATTTAAATTGCATCGGAAGTGCCACTGTTCGTCTCAGCGACTTTGAAAATTATAGAGTCGACACTATTATCAGTCATTTTCGATCATTTTTAAATATCTCTCCCACCCCCTAAGTTGCACCATCAAAGTGAAACGATGAGAGCCATCCCAGGCCCGAACCTCATCTATGTTGAAAATGTAATCGAGATGGGTCGCGTGATTCAAGAAATATGAAGTCACAAACATAGTCACTGTCAATTTTATATACATAGATTTCTCATGTTTATCTATTATCCACTTTAATATAATCCAGAAAATTATCTTCTTACCATCGAGGTAAGTCACATCGGTAAACAAAAATCGCTACATGCTACGGGAAAAAAATACCTTATGTAGTAATTCTTATATACGATGATGGGACATTAGGTAACATAGGCTGAATAAATATTAATATTTTTTATGTAATAGTAATTAGGATTAATAGTAACGTTTTGAATATCGATTCTCGCGAATAGTACAAGAGAATTATTATTTCTTGTAAGTACTGAACTTGGAAAGAAAGTTCTTATAACTGGTTCCTGGAATTTAAAAAAAAATAACAGCCACTTCGAGCAAACCGCTACGAACTGGCTAACTAGTCTAGGCCTACAGATGAATTTGTGCAATGTAAGTGTAGTAGGTGATCACATGGTCGTTAAAGTTTTGAAGGCTTGAAATATTTTATCCAATTATCTTGCAGGTAACGTTAGTGTAAAAGTAAAATAATAATGGTTATTAATTCGGGCTATAAACTAAAAAATTTGATCATCTTTCAAAACTTATTTTTTCAATACAGTAAAACTTTAATTATCCGAAATTCAGTCACTCGAATCTCCTAATATCAGGGGGAAAATACTTATAAAGCTTGTTGTTGAAATGAGAGCTGTTCGTATTTATTAACTAAAAGCAATTTCGTTATCATTCCTATTTAAACCAACGTTATAATTTATCCTCATATTGGAATTTTCGAATTCTACATTTGGGTAATTCTAAGTCAGTGTTTCAACAACTTCAAAGAACAATTCGAAATGTTCTACTGTTCCCATATTCTACTGTTCTCAACTCATGTTCTAATGTTCTAATATTCTTTATTCTAATATGCGCAATTCTTTATTCTCACAAAATTATCTGAAATGTTTACTTTATTTTAGAAATGATTTTAGACAAACTTTTACTTAAAACATAGCCTTTCCTTGACGATTATCCTAATTATCTAGATTTCTGCATATCCACATTGCATTCAAATTTCACTAATTCCGATAATTGGTGTTTTACTGTATTTTAAAACCCGAGTTTTCAAAGTAAGAAAATAATAATAGTTTTCTTTTTATTAGTTATTGGTTTATAATAGTACTAGTTGAAAGCGACATCAATGCTAACTATACGAGAAATATATTAAACTTGTGCCTCTACAGGTATATTAACCCTGAACGTAAGTGTGGATGTGAAATGAAAGCAGGAATAGGTTTGGGGAAAGAAGACCTTAGGAGGAAGAAAATACTATTTTGTGGGAGTTTGAATAAAGAGTTGAGAAAGAAGGCTCATAAAATGCTTCTTGTGAAGTATTGTACTATATGGGTCAGAAACATGGATCTTACGGAAAAATGATGAAAAACGACTGGAAACTTTCAAAATGTGGTTGTGAAGAAGAACGGAAAGAATTAGCCGAGTCGAGCGGAAAACGAATGAGAGGGTGTTAGAAGTAGTGGGAAGAGAAAGAACAATTTTAAACATTTTTATTAAGAAGGAGAGAAACTGGACGGGACATTGACTAAGAAGGAACTATAACATGAGGGACGTGTTAGAGGGTATAGAGGCAGGAAAGAGAGGGAGGGGCGAAGGAAAATAAAATTAATGGATTATATTAAAACAACATTCGTGCTGAAGACGAAGAGGTTATCGGAATACCGTCGAGCATGGAAGCTTCTTAGTTGCAGCAAGTAACCTACCAATATTAGCAGAATGCCTATTATTATTATTATTATCTTATCCAGGCCCGTATTTATATATTGTGCGCCCCTATGCTCTAAATAATTTGCCGCTGCCCCTCCTCCCCGCACAAACTTATCTCTCAAACAAGGAGACAAACAGTGATTTTGCGAACATACCAGCTCTTGTTGAGTAGCAGTTAAAACAAGTTACTTACAACGTAATTTTAAATGACCTAAATTTTCTCTCAATGATGATTATGGTGTGGTATTTTTCTGAAGGTAGATATTAGACCCGAAGGTCTGTGGGCAAGGTGAACCCATGGTAGTTTGCCATTGCCTTCCATGGGATGATAATGACGTACTAAGGATGGGACCTACAGCTTAACTTGAGATTCGAATAACTTAAGTCCCCACCGGGAATAGAACTCGGGACCCCTAGATTACAAGGCAACGAGCTTAACCACTCATCCATTGGGGACACATTCTCTCAATACTGGCATGTAATTAATTCATGTACGTTTTAATTTACTGCCCGCAGAATATGAATTTTATTAATTCTTAATCCGTTATGCCATTTTTATATTTGATAATTCCAATTGAATTATGATTGAATTTCTTACATATTTACCCTTATCATTGTAATAGTAAAATATAGAATTTAAAAAGCTAGGTAGTATTTTTGACATTGTTTATTTTGAACTTATCACATAATTAAAGATTATAGTGAGTTTAGTAAAAGTCATTTTATAAAACTTTATATGTAAAAAAAGAATCTATGAGTTTACATAATGAGTGTGGGTTCTTTCATATGTTTTCAAGCTACTCGGACGAATAAGATAAATTCTTTCCAAAGTATTTGCAAATAAACTTTTCATCCTGTATGGATTTTCTCGTATTTTAAGTTACTTGAATAATAATAATAATAATAATAATAATAATAATAATAATAATAATAATAATAATAATAATAATAATAATAATAATAATAATAATAATAATAATAATAATAACTCTTTCAAAAGTATTTGTAAAGAAACTCTTTCTCCCCTGTATGCATTTTCTCAAAGGTTTTGGTTACTTGAATAAAAAGAAAACTCTTCCCAAAGTATTTGCAAGGAAATTGTTTTTCTCTTGTATGCATTTCCCCATGTTTTTACATTACAATGCAACAAACTGTCTGTAGCGCTTTTTCAACTCGAGAACCATAATAGATAGCAACATGAAAGGACCCCGCTCAAAGCTTATGGAAATCTGGTTTCCGTTAAATTGGCTGTTATTGCAGTATGTTGTGTGTTTTGTTCCCCTGATGAAAATTCTCAATGGGCACGAAACCCTACTTTGAGATATTCGCTTATTATTATCGTCACTTGAAGGCATACGCGCTCTCGTAAACTAATAATAATAATAATGAGTTCGTCATTTTATCAAAAGAAGTATGTACGAGTCTCACTAGAGTATATTAGGGTTTCCTGGGTCGCTGATTCGGAATCCGAGGTCAGTTAATCTCCATCATGTCAGGTTCAAAGTCACTTGAAGGTCAAATCGAGAGGGAACGTTACAAAAAATCTGAACAAAAAGTACGTAAATGTTTTTTGAGTCGCTGAATTTGACATTTTCTTGACCCACAAGTTCATGTCAAGGTTATAGCAGGGCTATTTCAAGGTCAAACTTGAAAAAAACGTCGAAAAAATTATTTTGATTTTCAGTTTATGAGAGAGCGTATGACTTCAAGTGACGATAATAATCAGCGCATATCTCAGGAACGTGGGGTTTTAGGGCTTGTGCCCATTGAGACATTTCATCAGGAGACCAAGATACACAACATACTACAATACCAGTCAATTTAACGGAAACTGGATTTCCATAAGCTCTGAACGGAGTCCTTTAAATGTGTTTTAATGCTCTCAGAGAAATTATCCGAATGACTTGTTTCAGGTCAATATGTCACATCTGAGCTGAGATATGGGGTTCCAAGCCCCCCATAAGAAAACAGGGGGAATTTTTAAAACAATCGGAAACGACCAATAGCAGAGTTGAATTCAAAGTTCTTGTGGTCGGTGAGATGAATAGTGACAGTTTTAATTCCAATTCAACTTCAAGGTCATACTCCATTCTCCAGGGAGGGGGGCAAGATTTTAAAACTAATCGAAAACGACAGGTATTAGTGTTGAATTCATAGTTTTCGAGGTCGCTGAGCTTAACGGTATCAGTTTTCATGACGTTCAAGTTCATCCTCACCATTTGGGATGGGAGTGGAACAGGATGACTTTCTAAAAATAATCTAATCAGATAAGCTAGCTAATTATTAATTACTGTAATTAGGGCGAATTGAAAACATTAACATATTTTCTCGCGCTTGCGCGCGACTCTGCGGGTTGCTAGTTTTAAATGTTACTTTATTGTAAATCTTAAAAAAAAAAAAAAAAAAAAAAAAAAAAATCCAAAATTTTGCCGCTTCCTAAATTCTGCCGCCCTATGCTCGAGCACAGAACAGCACTAACCTAAATACGGGCCTGATCAGGGGCGGATCCAGGACGGACTTCTGGGGGAGGCGGTGGGTTGTAATACTGCTACTTAGAGCTAGTTTTAAGAGCGTCAAAAAATAAACTATATATTTTATTTATATATAAAATAAAAAAGTTTCCTCTTCTGGGGGGCATCGCCCCGATCGCCCCCCTGGATCCGCCCCTGGGCCTGATATTAACCCAGAATTAATTCTGCGGCTTTGAACATTTTGATTTTGTAAGCCATAAAATTATGTATATTTATTAATTAGGAAGTATTCTACTGTAATACCATTCATTGTAAATCATAAATATAAAGTAATTTCGTTTATATATACGTATATATATATATATTATTGATCGATTACATCAGTTTATGGAAGAGAGTGTATTGCTGGAGAAGGGGTTGACGGTGATGGTAGTTTCCTTCTCGTGTGATAGATATCAGTGAAATTCCATTCAGACATTTGTATAATAAATCTTTCCAGATGACATCTGCGTCAGTCTCCTAACTACGTAAACGATAAATCTCCCATCTATACAAGCATCATCTGTCTCGATGCAATTTTTCTTCCATCGCAATGGGTGAAAAAAAAAAAAAAGTTGACACGATTTTTTTTTTTCAAAAAACAAAGACATTACGCAATAAAAAAGGATCTTGTATATATGCGTCAGGCTGGGTGCATCTTTCAGTGTCTCCATGAAAGTTAAGAGTCATCTGTACAAGTAAGGACATACTGATACTTTTTTGAATAAGTGTATGAATAAAGTGATAAAGTGATAGCCTACTATATTTTTTTAATAACATTATCAATGAAAAAAGCTTTCAAGACATCAATTGCTTGCTACCTTTTAAGTGAATTAAGATAATGAAACATTATTCTTAAAAGAGTATAATATATTTCAGTCATTCGTTCTTTTACTTATCTTTGTATATGGACCGTTTAGATCTCAATCGATATAGCTCCAAATAATAAATAAAATGGAATAATGGTTCCATTCGTTTGTATATACTGAGAAAAATCCGTTTTCCTGAAAGCGGTATACTGTACAAACATACGGAATCCATAAGTTTACTAACGAAAATCTGTACAGATCATACGTCATTCATATGCTACATACATACTGCCTTTTTCCCCGTGCCGCTGCAGGATGTCTGACATCTAACAGTCTTCCGTATAATAGATACGTATACGTATGTTAGATACGTCCGCTATACGTCACATACATCCATCTGTATGTGATATCCTTATCACCTTTATACAGTTCTCTCTTTCATACGGAAATTACGTATAGATGGAACACTTATACGGAAAGTATTATAAAATATACGTTTTCAGTTACACATTTTGCTCTTACCTATAGTCGTACGTCAAGTCCAAAAACTACAGGATTTATGTATTATATATAATCTTCGATTTTATGTACGTCACATACGCTTATTTTTTCTGTGTAGATGGGTACCTTTTCTAAAAGATTTTTGTAAATAATACGTTATGGAACTATAAACTGTGGAAGTTATCTAATTTGGTACTTACTTTCATTTTTCTTTTTCTTCTTTTTGCAGAGTGATGGATTGAAGTGAGTGGTACTTTTACGAGTTGAATGCGTAATTATTGTGTGTTTGTGTATCATCATTAGAAGAGACAAACAATAGATGAAAATCCGATACCTGACAATTATTTTTTACACGTACAGCACATAAAAAATAAACTATCCAGCAGAATAAACCAGTTGAGAATGCTCCAAGAGCAATGCCAGAACGAACTTTAAAAGGATGGAGAGTTGGAGCGGGAAGGATAACTGTGATTGTTCCTACACGTATAAGTAAATCTTCTTATCTACACTTCCTTCCGTTTCTCGCAAAAATTCGCAAAATATCATCTCTCTATGACTTACTGTTCCCGAGGAAAGGCTCCTCAAATCTCCCGAAATTCGAACTTTTTGGGCCAATATCTGGGGAACGGTGGCCAGTTTGTCATTAGCCAGTTTTCCAGTGGCTACCGGTTACTATTTGGTACCAAAATGTTCACCATCCTCTTAGTTATTGGTCAACACCAATATGATCTATCTATGACTTACGGTTCCCGAGATATGGATCCTTAAATCTCCCGAAATCAGAACTATTTTTTGGCCAATATGTCGGAAACGGTAAGTCATAGACAGATTATGAGTGTTGATCAATATGAAAGATCATGGTAAACATTTTGGCACCAATATTCACTGGAGGCTACTGGCCAAACTAGTGGCCACTTGAACAGTGGCCACCGGTTACTATTTGGTACTAAAATGTTCACCATCTTATTAGGTATTGATCAACACCATCATCATCTCTCTAAGAATTATAGTTCCAGAGATATGGATCCTTCATTCTCCGGAAATAGGCCATTTTTGACCAATATCTCGGGAATGGTAAGAGTGACGCGAAAAATTCCATCACTTTAGCAGATAGTTTTTGATGCTCTATCGAATAGAGAGCTCAAAATTGAAAAAAAATCGCAAATAACAGACAGACAGACAGACACAGACATAGGGACTTCAGTAACGGACTTATTAAGTTCGTTGAAAATGGCAGTTATTGCCTGCAATGATTTATTAAACAAAAGTTAAGAGTTAATGAAAATTTGGGCTATATCTCGTTAAGCATACTGTCTACTGTTATCCTTCAAGTGTTATAATGAAAAGCTTGATGTAACTATACTTCAATATTAGCTTGATCTTGGTAGGTGGCGTGGTAATCGCATAGAATCAATGTTAAAGTTTTCAAACGAACATAGTTTTTTCTCTCGATTTTATAGACAAAATATAAATAAGGATGTATACTCATCCATATCATTCAATTGCATTCAATGAGATTATTTATCTCATCTTAGGACTCCTTTTTCCCTTTATCTACATTATCATATATATAACTAACTCTATGGACTATGGAACCCGTAGATTCCATGCCGAGTTCACAAAAGCCCTCAATTGACTTCTGTCCTTATCAAAATGGATCTAGTTTCTATTTAAATACTTTGTATTCCTATTTCTGCGAGATCCATCTTAATATGTCCTCCCATCAGGGACGTAGTCAAGGGGAATCCAGGGGGTCCGGACCCCCATTCGAAGCTAGAAATGAAAAATTAAAGAAAGGATAAAACAAAAAGAAACGAGAAAAACAAGAATCAGATTTAAAAATAAAAAGCTACAGCAAGCGTTTGGTTATTCTTTCTTATGAGGAGCTTTGAGTTACTTGCAATACATGGTGGCGAATAAGCGAGACATCCTGGGAAAGTCAGAGAATTTGAAATTTCTTGAAAAGTTACGGAATTCTCAGAATTTCTGCTACTAGTCAGGGAAATTTTGAGCTTTCGAAAACATAATGCCGTTCTGTAATAGTGTGGACAAATTTTTATCATAATTTTTCGTCATCCCTTCTCAGCAGTATCAAACATCTTATTCCGGGAACAATTTTCTATTGCTCTTTTAATTTTTCATTTGAAACAGACACTAGTTCACAGAATAATGAATGGAAAGAAAGTTACGTTAACTTTTGATTCAACAGAGAAAGGAACGCAGGTATTGTAAAATATTTAACAAAATATTATTGGATATGCACTTTCTATAATAGTGTATATGTACTTTTCATAGTAGTTGGTCATAATGAAAGGAAAATTGTTATATTTGAATGAACAGACGAAGGAACGTAGATATTGTAAAATCTTTTTCAGTATTTTTTAAATATTCTTTTGCTCGAGATTTATTCATAGTTTGTTATTAAAATATTTATGACATATCCTCATTTTATTGTCCTAAGAAACCAATATATGTTGCCAGTAAAATAGTTTAAATTGATCGAGCCCTGGTGTGATAACCATAGTATTTCGTATCACGGACTCCCCCCCTCCTATTACGAAATCCTGGCTACGTACCTGCTCACATCTGCGCCTAGATTTTCTAGAGGTCCTTTTCCAATTAGATTTCCAGCGAAAACTTTGAAAGTGTTCCTATTTTCTTCTATTCTTTCTACAGGACCTGCCCACGTGAGCCTCCTAGACATACGTGAGCAATGTTCAGTAAATTTTGTTATGTATCTATTAACCTATAGATAGATAGATAGATAGATGGATAGACATATATAAAAGTACAACTGACCCACTCATCATCGCCTAGGCCATATTACTATAAGTAGAAAGAAAAAATTTGAACAGAAAATTCATTTTGTTACGAAAGCAACATTTTTTTGTTTGTTTTTTGAAGAAAAGTTTATCTCAAGAATCTCTGAAATCAGGAAGATGAAACTCAGTATATAAACTTCACATTAAAAGTAACTGAATACATATTTCTAAGTTTATAAAAAAATTTGCATCAAAAACCCGGAAAGGAGTAACATATATAAAAATTCAATTTTTCAACTATTCATTTGGAAAATGTCCAATAAAGGCATAAGTTTAAGTTGGAATTGAAATTCAGTACTTGAACTCCCAACTAAAAATGAGTAGTGGTGAGCACGTGTTTTAATTTTTTGTCGAATATTCCGCTCTTAAGTGAAGGGGAAAAGAGGAAAATCTGTAATATTAAAATTTCCTACAATTTATTCAAAAGAATCCAAATGTTAGGATGCGCTTAAGTTGGAGATGTGATCGTCAGTATTTAAACTTTTGATTTGAAAAACAAAAACTTGTAGTTCTTTATTTGTTTTATTGAGATCGAGAGTTAGGCTCGCGAAATCGTACATTTTTCTTCAGTTGCACAGCTCTCACTATTGCTCTCAAGAGCCTTTGGTTCGAATACGAACCTTGTTACTTTGAGGTGCATAACATTGAGGTTTTGGGTTTTCACGAGATTCTTTCTCCTCACCCTTTCCATTATCTTCTTTTGAGGAATTATTCCATTATTATTCGCTTATTTCAGCTTACAACGATAACCACTAGATGTTAAACAAGATTTTTATTTCTAAAATATCCTATAGTTCAGTAGATGTCAAGTTGAGGGGTGTATTAAACTCCCCCCATCTCTCTCTCTCTGTATATATATATATATATATATATATATATATATATATATATATATATATATATATATATATATATATATATATATATACGAGGGCGGTTTGATAAGTCCATGCAAAGTCCGAGAGAGGGCAACAATGGTGCGTACCGAGGTGATTGTCAGTTAGTAACATCTCTTGGAAGAACATACACCAAGTGGCAGCCAGATCTGTTTAGTGCTCTGTGTTTGGCGTGCGGTTAAATTGGGTAAGTCGAGTGAGTTTCACAAACATGGATGAAAGAGAATTTCGTGTGGTGATCAAACATTATTTTATGAAAGATACTTCGCCTCAGAAGACGAAGGAGAAGCTAGATAAACATTATGGTGAATCTGCACCTTCGATTAGAACAGTGTATAAGTGGTTTCAAAATTTTCGGAGTGGCCATATGAGCACAAGTGACGGTGAACGTTCTGGACGCCCTATCGAGATCACTACACCAAAAATCATTGAGAAAATCTATGATATGGTCATGGATGATAGACGAGTGAAGATGCGTGAGATTGCTAGTACTGTGGGCATCTCTAGTGAAAGGGTACATAATATTTTGCATCAACACTTGGGCATGAAAAAGCTATCCGCACGATGGGTGCCGCGATTGCTCACAGTGGATCAAAAACGAAATCGTGTGAGGTGTTCCCAGGACGGTTTGCGGCTGTTTCAACGGAATCCACAGGACTTTAAGTGTCGTTTCGTCACTGTGGACGAAACGTGGATACATCACTACACACCTGAAACCAAGGCACAGTCCAAACAATGGGTTGCCAGCGGGGAATCTGCATCAAAGAAGGCGAAGACCGTTCCTTCAGCCGGGAAAGTGATGGCGACTGTCTTTTGGGATTCTCAAGGCATAATTTTCATCGACTATTTAGCAAAGGGAAAAACTATTACAGGTGAATATTATTCATCGTTAGTGGAGCGTTTAAAAACTGAGATGCAAGAAAAACGTCCAGGATTGGCCCACAAAAAAGTTCTTTTCCATCACGACAATTCCCCAGTGCACTCATCTGTTATTGTAGCCGCAAAATTGATGGAATTAAAATTCCAACTACTTCCGCATCCCCCTTATTCTCCAGATTTGGCCCCCTCGGACTACTACTTGTTTCCCGATCTGAAGAAATGGTTGGCGGGACGCAGATTTTCGTCAAACGAGGAGGTGGTTGCAGCAACTAGTGCCTACTTTGCAGAGTTGGACCAATCATATTATTTAGAGGGGATCAACAAACTGGAGCAGCGTTGGACGAAGTTTATCAGCCTCAAAGGAGACTACGTTGAAAAATAAAATAATGTTATCCCTGAAAATGCAGTAGTTTTGAATTTTGCACGGACTTATCAAACCGCCCTCGTATATATATATATATATATATATATATATATATATATATATATATATATATATATATATATATATATATATATATATATATATATATATATAAGATAGATAGCTATATGTTAATATAATAAATGTCTATATTTTGTATTATCTCGTTTCAGAGAGGAGCTAAA
This sequence comes from Thermobia domestica, assembly GCF_964235325.1. NCBI lineage: Eukaryota > Metazoa > Arthropoda > Insecta > Zygentoma > Lepismatidae > Thermobia > Thermobia domestica. The sequence goes on along the minus strand of NW_027656216.1, from coordinate 62,085 downwards.
ACCGAGATTCCCCCTTTGAGTACACCACTGGTTCATTCAGTTTTTAGAAGCACAAATATACAAGCTATAATAGCGACAAATATGAGAATTCTTTTCTATTTTTGAAGGAAGAAAATAGTTAATATTTTATCTTTTGAATTGAGTTTTAATATACATTGTACTCTAACTCGAACTTAGATTCATTAATTCAAAAGGTAAAATAGTAGACACATATTTTTATTACCTTTTTGAAAAAATCGAAAAGAGTCGTCGTTTTACTAGTACTGAAACCTTGATTCACTGCCCAATGCTCCTGTCAAAAAGAATGATTTCCTTCTTGGGAAATTTTCCGTTCACTGTGGCCCGTCAATAAAACGCTAGATGGTCCATAACATGAACTCTAAAAAACTTACATTTCACGAATGCTTTCAATCTTTCCAAACGATCTTTTGTATCCTCTGTGTACTGGCTTTTATTTCGTCATGTCCCCCTTATTTTGTGTAACAGCTTTTAGGAAGAAAAAGAAAGGAAATATCAAAATTGACACTAGTGCCATCTAGTAACAGACGTTCTGTGCTCGTCAATACACCATCCTTCGTAGTACCGTTCTGACTTTTTTTTTTAAAATTCATATGGTAGAAAAGAAAATGTGGAAATATAGCATACTATTTTGAAGTTAGATGATACTATTAGTCAATGTTTGTGACATGTAATACTGATAACCCTTGTTTACTAACAGAAAGTACCTTGATTTCATTTTGTTTTTGTTTTCTGTAACATTTACAAGCTTCCCACTTATCAACTGTAATAAAATAATGTATTTCTCATTCCTTAAATAATCAAATGTTAACATAAGAAATACTTCGTAAGTTATTTGTGTGTCCATTTTACTTAGATGTTTTTGTTCAATATGAACTTTCAACTGTGTTGTTGTTTATAAGAAACATTTCTCTGAGTCTTGTCATTAAACTTTGTAGATATTGCAATAAACTTGGTTAAAAGTAAGCAACTTTTCTTGAAATGTAGTTGTAAAAACATGTGCTGATGGTTAACTTCATCTGCTTCGAAACTTACTGTTTATAATTTGTCGAAAGAGAAATAGATGTGTTCCTTTAGATGACATCTCCGTGCATAGTTTTTGCTTTAACATACTATAAAGGTAATCAAGAAAGTTCTGTCGCTTTTACACCCACCACTTTCGAATATCGGTATGTCAATTAAGACGTACCTGGAAGATCAAAAATAGTCCCCATCAGCATCGACTACTTTCTGCTAACATTCTGGAAGGCCATGGATTCCATCGCTGTAGAACTGGGTGGGCCGTGAAGAGAAGGTATCAAGTGCATTTTGCACCGGTACTAGTGATTTCAACTGATATCCTCTAAGGAGATTGTCCAAGGAATGGAACAGGCGATAATCGGACGGTGCAAAGTCCGGGAATATGGTGGATGCAACAGTATTTTCCAATCAAGGCACGGAATGGTGTCCCGGGCCATCTTAGCCACGTGCGGCTTAACGTTGCGTGTAACACGAGGACCACTTTGAGATTCAGAAGTGCTGGTTCCAGAGTTTTGAGTTTTTCTTGAACACGGATCAACAGCTGACAGTACACAGTAACATTGATGCTCTGGCCAGCTGGTAGCAGTTCCCGATGCATGATGCCGCGAGCAGTCTACCAAACACACAGAACATTCTTCTGATTTATTGCTGGTTTCGGCTGTTTTGCAACCGGTTCATGGGATGCTAACAAATTACAACGGCGCCGTAGAGCTTCGACCAGGATTCACTTCTCATCACATGTCAGACGAGACGGCAAAGAAACACAGGTGTCTGTTCGCGTAACCTTCTGGTCTGGAGTCATATCATATGGGACCCATTGACCCAACTTGTAGCGCTTCTCAAATTTATGGAGGTACTGCCGAATGGTTTCTCTACTCACACTGAATTGTAGTCCAGTTCCTGACATATCCGGCTACTGTTTGCCTCCATTACTGCCTGAAGATCTTCATTTTGTACATGTTTTGGTCTTCTGGCACGTGAGGCGTCTTGGAGTGTTCCATCACTGTCCTTAAACTTGTTAAACCACCGTTGTACTGTCGACGTATTGACGACACCCTCACCAAAGGTCTGGCATATCTTCGGCCCCGGTGCAGCGGCGTTGGACCTCAGTGTGAACTCGTACAGCATACACGCCCTTAATATTCTGTGGAAATCGCATGTCCACTTTGTCCTTACGCAAGTTCACGGTGTAACTGCACTGCCACAACCAGGTAGTATGTTGGATATACCCACACTAACAAGTGACCTTCGTCTTATCTCCATTCGCATTCAACTCACGATGTGAAGGCCAATTGAAGACAGATCTCCGCAAAAAGAGACAGAACTTTCTTGGTTATCTCTATAGAAGACCGTGACTATAGACACGGTTCCTGAAGAGTCTAGGGGTTTTTCCTTTCCCATCAAACCTAGATCTAGATATCGCTCTATGCGTAGACATATGACAACAAAACACTCATACCTAACCGGTCTTGCCAAATTTATATATGAATCTTTGTCGCTGGCTGTTCCCATCAAAATCGACGTAATCCAGATCACTGTTCGTTGCATAGTTTCTTCTTGGGCTCCTTTTATTAGTTTCTTGCCTTCTTGTTTTATAACTTCTACTGTATTTCCGACTTCTACTGTGTTCTTGTTCGGTAAGTCTTCATTCTTCTTTTATTTCTGAACACTCAGGCCGAGCTCGGGGTAGCCATTAGGGTTGAGACCAAAGACCACTGAAAGTTTCAGTCTCTAAATATATGTTCAAGGAAAATAAGTATTCAAAAAATTCTTACAGATTATATAGTTGTATGCATAGAATAAAGCATGTTTCAATTTGATTGTTAGGTGTAACTGAGAATCAAAGGATCCCTTCACACAAGGATCTCAAAATTGACGTGTCGAATTTTTGCAAATCTCCGGTGCTATCAGGAAGGCATAGAGCTGGCACATCATGAAAAAATATAGTTTCCGAAATAAAGTAATTATCATGGCAGTTGGGGGCAAAATATCAAAATATTTCATAATGGAGTGTATGGGAGATTACATGTGACAAATGGATTTTTTTTTTAGGTATCTTGGATTCAGCGTACGGATCTGAAATTTAGACAGCGTATAAACCAGAAACACCGGCAAATAATAGTTAGAAACCACGGTGAACACTTATAATTTTCGACTACTGCGCCGGACAAAAATGTAAAATGGAGCATTGTTATCCATAGAGATGCGTAGCAGCTGATAGTAATTAAAATTAATATTTTCTTCGGGTTCTGGTCATACATACGAAATATGACTAATTGACAACAAACCAAATAATAATAATAATAATAAAACAAGAACATTTTATAATCAGTACGGCACATTGATGAAACAAATTTACACTGACTGCAAAAATGTGAAACACTTTATACCAACTCGGTACTGCAAAACTCAGAAGTCTTTGGTGTCAACGCAAAGATTATTTAAGTGGGCAGCAGAAAAGTAAATGAGGTGTACTTGCCTACTGCCAAGTACCATAAAACTACCATAAAACAGAGGCGATATTGAAAAAAACAACCAAGAACCCTTGCTCTGCTTGGGCATTTACAATACCAAGTAGTAATGGATTTTGACCCAACCTAGGTGTTATCAAATTCTAGAAAAAGAACGTAACGTAAGGATTATACATGTCGGGATTGTATTTTAAACCTTAAAATGTTGGGAGTAACTGCATTATAAAGTAAGCTGAAGCTGTCATCACTTTTCATGTGTTTAGTCGCGTAGGCCTGAGCATTCTCGATTTGGTAGATACCTAATGTTATTTCGCATAAATTATCCGCAATTGGACGAGGAAATTCACTGAGTGAAGTAGCAACACATGGCGTCCAAACCTGCGATGCCCACCTGGTAATGTCTCCCGAATCAGTAATCGTTTGTTGCAGATGATTTGACAAATTAACACGTGATAGCATAATAGAACCACCTTCTTGCATTTCATCGGAATTTTTAGTGAGGGGCGCTGCAAACTGGTTTTCCACGGCGCAAGCAATCAGAAGATATGCACGAATATGTACCAACGCTGCTATGGAAACTCTATTTCTGAATGTTTTGAACTTCATTTAGATGTGCCCATTTTTTGTCTCTACTGGTCATCTGCCTTTGGTGACTACATGTGAAAAGTTTGCATCTGCTGCTTCATGTTGTTTTCAACCCTTTTGAATAAGAGCCGTTATGTTGGCAAGTATTACTGATTCCTGCAATACAGGTATGGAATCCCGAAATCCTCGATCGACCAGGCTCTATGAAGTCGTGTAAATTATTAGCAGCATCTCTGAACAAAGAGTTGGTACTGTTGGCATCGTTATTTGCACCAACGAATGGGCCTATAACATCAACAATAAATCCAGACGGTGTGACAATCATCATTGGCTTTACAAGAGCGCGGCATTTCTATACACTGTATAAGCGCCTCTGAACACTGCAATTATCTGACTTTTCAGTATATATGTAAGTACCACCCATAACTGGAATTCCATACAATTGTCTACTCCACTTCGGAACTTTGGTAAGAACGAGATCACGATCTATGTTTTTAATACCTAGAACAGTGGGAACAAACCTTTCTATCAAGATCTCCCGAACAGATTGCAGTACTATACATACTCCACTTTCATCTTTGGATTTAAATAGTGCAGCTAGGAAATTGTTTGACAAATCATGTCGCAGTGCAATGTGGAGTATTGCCAATCTATTATCGACTCTCGTATGCATCGACTATCGATGCATAACTGTTCGTTTTTTTACACCAATGAAAGAAAATAGGTCATTGTCCGAAACACAGGTAACATCAATAGCGTATGAACAGGTTCCAGTTTGTATACCACTACTAACCATATCCGCTTCAGTCGAAACACTTTCGTCACAAGCACCACTATCCACTGGAACTTCCTTAAGCAAGTTTCTAATTTTGCACCAACAATTTGTACAGAGATAATTAACTTCCGCTATAAAACCAAGATTTCTCAAACGAACCGCGAAAGTAACTTACGGCCTGTAACTCTATTTGACCTCCAACGGCTCATTTCGTTTTGCCTCCAAACCATTTTCCACATACCCTGATAGCTGAACACTCGCCATTCTCACAACAACAAATGTTGCAAATAATTGTACGAAACGAATCAGCGATAGAATATCCTTATTAACTGACGATCATATCACAGCAATGTCACTCCGAAATGGTCACTCTCAGATTGAAAAAAAATGGACGCACAGCGCTGTAAACAGACACTATGGACATTCTGTAGTATTCTGATACAAATTAGTGATACCACAAATACAATTCGCAGTAAGTAACGGAATTGACCATTATCCTGTCTATTGATGATTTAAGTTGCTCCAGGTTTATTACGTTTGCAGTATCCTCTCTACCAACACTAGCTAGACATTATGCTGCTGCGATGATGATGATGTTGATCTGGTGGTATTCTGCTAACGGTAAGTCTTTGATCCGAAGATTCGTTCCGAAAGATGAACTCACAGGAACATTATTTTCTGCCACATATTCTCCCATACGCCGCAAGTAAACATTCTCAATTTCTTACATTTTGTCCGGCACAATAGTCGGAAACTAAAAATTTCCACAGTGGTTTTCAATTATTGTTTGCCGGTGCTTCTGCTTTACACTCTATCCAAAATCCAGCTTCCTAGGAATTCAAGGTACCTAAAAAAAACTCCATTTGTCACATGTAGTCTCCCATATACTCCATTATAAAATATTTTGATATTTTGCCCGCGTCTACCATGATAATTACCTTATTTCGGAAACTACATTTTTTCATGATGTGTCAGCTCTATACCTTCCTGACAGAGCCAGAGTTCTGCAAAAATTCGACACTTCAATTTTGAGCTCCTTGTGTCAGGGGGTCCATTAAAAATATATTATGTCAGACTGCTCTTTCTTTCTATTGTATTGTGCCAAAGCCTTCAATGTATTTTGTGGCAAATTGTGGCAAGTAAAATTGCAAATTTGCAAATTTGTAATTAATATGTTTTCAAACTTGAAGTTTCAATTAGAAATTTGTTAAATTTTGTCAGTAACTATGTTATCTTCTACTACTAAGCTACTAGTGTAATTTTTAAACCATTATTTTACAATAGTATCAGGTTATCATAAAAATATCTGCTGATCTTTGGAATTTTGATATTGAACTAATAATTATATGTATATACAAGTTGAATGTGAAAGTCATACAGCCTATCGGACCAATTGAATTCTGAATAAAAATTTGTTTGTAGGATTAAATATGATCCGTTTTATGCAGAGTCGTTTCGGCGTATGATTAGCGTCATACTAAAGGCCTTACTACTGCAAGAAACATATGTTAATCGAACTTTTCAGCATGGTACTAATCACGCGTCAGAACGATTGTGCATAAGGCCCAATATATATATATATATATATATATATATATATATATATATATATATATATATATATATATATATATATATATATATATATATATATATATATATATCCAGTATGCAACGTGGGACCTTAAAAATCCCCTCTTAAGTACCTTTGTATCGCTTTAAAAATTGATAAAGAGCTATGAAATTTTGTAGTATACAAATACTGACAAGGAGTCCTTGTTTGAGGTACAATACAACCCGATTAAAAGTGTTGCCAACCAAATATAAATTTTTAGTTTTTTAAATTGCATTACGTTAACCCTCGCATTACTAAGTGGGGTAATTTGACTACCCCAGGTTCATTTTTCCCTATAATAATTTTATCTGAAGAGCTACATACTTGTGGATTCATGATTTTGTCCTAAAATGATTGAAATTGTACTCACACTCGTGACTAACCATTTTTTTAATGTAGTTATAATTGAGTGGATATACTTATGAGGTTGTGAGACTACCCCACTTGGTGTGAAATGTCTTATTTTATTATTGTCAAAAATGAACGTTTTAGAAAATATTTCTCTCATTCATCTTCATTATTTAACATTTTCACTGTTGAGTTTTACCATACATCCATTGTCTAGCTCAAATAATATATATTGTTCTCGGTTGAATTGAATTAGACATTCAGGGCCTTATGCAAAGTCATTAAGATGCGTGATTAGTGCCATACTAAAGAGTTAGACTAACATATGTTTCTTGAAGTAGTCAGGCGTTTAGTATGCCGCTAATCATACGCCAAAACGACTTTGCATAAGGCGGTCAATGTTTAGCTGAAATTATATGAGTCCTGATTTCAACTGCAAGTAAAGATGTCCAAAGCGACTATCTAGAATTTTCCACTAGATCACCAACAATTGGATGGCACCGACATCACATCATTTTGAACGTAACACCTGGCCCAATGAATGATGGGAAAACGTTCAGATCAATAACAGAGTCACTTTTGTTATTTATTTCACCAGAAATTGTGAGCGTTCTTGTCAAGGAAACGAACAGGAAGTAATTTCTATTTGGAATGAAGGTTATTCGTGCAACCGAAAGACACAGAGGGATGTAAGTACAACAACTGAAGTGTATGCTGCATTAGCAATTCTTATTGCGGTTGGTCGAACTTATGGACATTGCAGAAGCGCTTCAGATATGTGAAAAGGTAACGTAGCTTTTCGACAACCTTTCCTTTTTTTCTGTCATGTCAAAGTGCATGTCATGTGAAGTACATATTGTGCAAAAATGTATCTGAATTAACGCTACAAAATTTTTATTTGTCATGTTGAGACTAAGTACTAGTTTATTACAACGACAACCAACATGTATACATTCGTTATTTTACAGGTGTCCAATACCGAATTTCTCTTGTGAATCATATAAAATTTATTGTACTTTGCATCTATGATCAGTTTAAATATTTTTAGTAATTTGTAACACTGTATTTTAATACTAAATAAAGCTATTCATTGAAAATAACACAATCTAAAAATGAATCTTACAACAAATCACAAAATTGTATTGGGATAGTCAAGATACTCCGCTTGGTAAAATAAAGGTGTCGAAAAGCTTGGTAATGGGAGTGTTAATAGCACTTACTGTAGATGTAGAACCTCTTGTATAAAATAAGACTTATTCTGACCAAAGCATGTACTGTCTAATAAATAGCATTGTGACAATTTAATTGCTATTTAAATGTAGTGTTTCAATTTAATTGATTTCAAAATAGATCGTGATAATGCTGAACACAAGCGTGCTTTGCTGAATGTGTTTTCTTCTATTATTACGATCATCAAGTCTAGGAGGCTTAAGTGGTTAGGTCACTAGCCAGAATGGAAGAAAATATGAACGCTCTCAGAGTTTTAAATGGAAATCCAATTGGAAAATGACCATTGGGAAGACCAAGGTTCAGATGGTAGGATAGATGGATGCAGGGTGCGAATTGGCGGGGGGGATGCCAGGGATTTCCCCCCTGACAAAAATCTTTCCCACCCTGGAGAAGGAAAATTTTATCCCTGGCAGGGATAACTTTTTCCCCCTCTAGAGTATTTTTAAGTGGACATAAAGATAAGTAGGTCTACTTTGCTTAGCTAACCTAAATATTACTTGAGTGAAAATTTATGAAAGATCTCACATCTCAACTGTTTTGTACTTGTTAGTGTGTATATATATATATATATATATATATATATATATATATATATATATATATATATATATATATATATGGGGGGAGGACTGGGTGCGCATATGGGTGAAATTCATCCCCCCCTGGGAAAATTTTTCAATTCGCACACTGGATGGATGTTACAGAAATAGGAATACAAAGTAGAAAATGGATCCAAATGGCTAAGGACAGAAGTCAATGAAGAGCTCTTGTGGACGCGGCATTGAGTCTCAGTGTTTCCATAGGCCATAAAGTTAGGTAATTACTTGTTTTTATTCTTCTAACGATAATTCACATACTCAAAATAGAGACATTCATAGTTCTAACAGTGGTACATATATTGCTTGGTAATAAACAGCAAAAACAACTTCGTGTTCAGCATGATCACTGTCCACTTTGGAACCAATTAAATTGAAGCAACATAGTTTAAATAGTAATTAAACAGTCACAATATGTTACTGTTGAGATACACAAACCGGTACATATTAATGCTACAAATCTAAATATAGGGTGACAACCCTTACCTTATTGTGAAACAATTAAATTTAAACAATGAAGTTTCTAAGTTTCAATCAAATCATCACAATTGAAACTTTCCTGCTCGCTTGCGACATACGAGGTGCAGTCAAAAAATTCCGGGAATGCTGCTGTTGTCTTGGTATTTGTGATGCAATCACAATAAATCTTGTACAGTACAGTTCTTAGGTTGCCTAACTGACAAGTTTGAACAGGTCATAACACGCAGTGTACGAGTAATGCAACTGAACGCACGAGTGTATGGTGATCAATCTGCGTAATTTCACATGTCGAGCAACGTGCAAACATCAAGCTCATATGCAAATTGAGAAAAATCTGATTCAGAGAGATTGATAGCGTTAGAAACTATTTAGTATCATCGCAAATTTGGCTCTTTTTCCAAAGCTAAACATTGGCCTTTTCCGTTTTGCCAACGGAGAAGAGATCAAAACTAACGCGGTGACTGAAGTTTGGAAGATACCAAAAGAGGTCTTCCGTCGGTGTTTCCACCAATCGCAGGAGCGGTAAAACAAGTGTGTGTGTGTGTGTGTGTGTGTGTGTTTGTGTGTGTGTTCCGAAGGTGCCAACTTGGAAGTCGATTGAGTAAATGTTTACTTATATTATGGTAAAAAAAAAAAGGCGCCACAACAGAATTCTGGGAACGTTTTGACTTCTTCTCGTATATTGGTGTCTGCCAGTCAACGCAGGTAATGACACTACCATGATTGTTTGCTATTAGAAAGGAGGGTGACATACTGACATATCTGCCATTTCTAAATGAGACTCTTATAATATCAATCATCAATATACGTATTATTATCAGCGTGTTCATGACATTATAGCAGATTTGTCAGTTAGTCACTGAATTTAACTAAAAAAGAAACTTACAATTTTCAATTGGCACTCGAAAGATTTTTTCTTCCTTCTTCTTCTTCCACATTTTTTTAGTTCTCAAATGATTACTTCAATTCTTTCTTTTTGTTTGAAGTCCTCAAACAATTTGAACTCTATTAATTTAGTGTGTTAACCTTTACAAACTAAATTTTCAAGAGTTTTAACTACCTTTTTCGCCTTTTTTCCATTCATTTTTTTAGAAAAAAAGAAAAAGATATGTTCCCTTGAAATTAATCAGCTTCAACAGAATTGTCTATTAGTTTTTTCATATTTTTTTCTCTTTCTCTTTAACTTTGGAAAATGAATATTTAGGAAAAGCGAAAAAAGTCCAGAAATACGAAAAAAGGAAATCAAGGAAAGAAATAGTTCAAGGATCTGAGGAGTTTTCTATCCAAAAGTTTTCTTTAAGAAAGACGAAGGAAAAAGTCATAAAAAACGTAAAGGATAAAGAAAAGCGATGGAATGGTTCTTGGTAGCCTTAGAGTACAAGGCGTTACTTAAATTGATCCCAGAGGGAATTGAACTATTGATGTTCATTGTGTCTGTTGACCTTTCATACAGTGTTGCCAGATAGACTAAAAATTTGTTTTCATATTATTGTGCTATAATCAAGGTCGAAATTCAAAATTTGGCTATATTTGATTCAGTCAGACATGGTTACACTCACTAGGTGATCTTTAAAAGTGTATTAAGCTTTACTTGCTAATGAAATAAACTGTTATGTTCTAATTGTTTTACTTTACAAGTGTTCTTATACAGTTACTAAGAAGTGGCTTCGCGTAGCGTAGTCGCTAACGCTCTCGCCTTCCGTTCGAGCAGTCCCGGGTTCGATTCCCGAAGGGGGCACTCGGTTGAAAAAGTGTGAAAAACCGTTTCAGGTAAGTTAGGTTTTTCTGCGTTTTCCTAATTCACAATACACAAATACCGGGTGATACCTAACTTATAGCTCCCAGGCCGCTTCCTTCCTTCCCAGATCTTTTCTTCTTTCCCCTTTCCCGGATAGTGTGCTCGCCAAGGGACATCATCCCTCATACATGAAGAGCTAAAAGGCCATAAATGCCGCTAGCCCAGAAATCTAAATCCCCTAAGTTGCTAAGAAAAGAACACAGTATTGGCGCTAAAAATAAATAGTGGTTTCTATCCAAATTTCAACTGAGGAAACTTAAGGTACGGTCTTAGAAAAATTTGTGAACTTAGAAAAAAAAATTTACATTTCGTATTGTTTCGAATGCTCGGCAGCTATCACTGTATATGATGATAGCCTTTAGTTCTTTTTAAGAAGACTCTCTCTAACAGTAGGTAGAATTAGGAGATACAGTTCAGTGTGAAGTCTGGTAATTCGGACACTGGAGATGTCAGGTTTGATGGACTTCACTATCTTCTTCCGAGGGAGAGGGCGTTAGTATGCAGGGTTCTTGGGAGCAACTAAGCATTCTGCTACTGTTTTGAGTATCCGACAATGCAGTGTAATATGAATTGGTCATAATACAAATTTGGTCTATAAAAACAAGGTAGCTATCCACCCAAAACGGAAAGACGTGATTGTTTGTGGATACTAAATCGACACCTGTTTCGATATTATATGCTGTTTCACATTATGCTTTATTATTATTAATATTATTATTGTTAATATTTTCAACCTTCTCTCCTCATACCTCAGTATGTATCCCATCTTTGCACATCCCTCTTAGATCTCTTTGAGTGTATATTGTTTTCAATATAGATATATATGGCACATAGTAAAATAAAATCTCTATTTCTCCTTAACCTAATTGAAATTTCTCATGGTTATATGATCAAAGTACGCGTCTTCGTATCACAGTTGTCAAACCTTAGCAAACTATCATAGCTGTACTTTAAAAAAAAAATTGGACCCGAAGTTTGTATTTTAAGATTAAATAATAATAACTTAAATGTAATCCATTGCATTTGTAAAAAGACTAAAAATTTATCTAGAGATGTTCTCGATTTTTAAAATGAGTATACTAGGAGTCCGGTGGCAACAAACAGCATTCAGTACTGGATGCCTCCCAATAGTTGCACGTAATATATTCTGGAATATGCCCAGTGATGACTGCAAACGACACCTCAATGTATTTTTTTTAGCACACCCAATGTAGCTGTTGTGACAATACTATAAGAACATTATACATATCAAGGGAAGAAAGGTACCTTCTGGATTGCACTATCAAGAACAAAAGAATGAGAAGAAAATTACTGTTTTGCGATTTTTAAACATAAAAATAGCTTCTTATAAACTGGTTGACGTGTAAAAATAATATCGCAGAACAAATCAATCCTTAAAGGTTGATTTAATATATTAAATTTATAAAAATGAATACCTTGCAAAATCATCATTTAAAAGATTGAGTTATTCTGCGATATTATTTCTCGACATCAACGAGTTGATTAGGAGCTATTGTATATCTAAATATAGAAATCACTCAGGGAAGTAATGCTCCCGGAAGTAGGAACTAAATACACAGTTCTAATTGGTTAGCGTTATTCGTTTCTTGGCATGTAACTTACATAATAGCACAAATCAAACGCTTGTTGCTGTCGGCCTTCATGACTTAGCGTGCTAGCGCGAGTTAGTAATGGAAATCTCTTTGGACGTGGGTTCAAACCCTGCCTAAGGAAAGTTTCTTTTAATTTTCATAACACTTTTTACATTACAATAAGATGAAAATAATACTCAAAAAGTTATTTACTTTTGTGCAGATAAGAAGAAATAGTAGTAGTAGTAGTAATAGGAACGGGTTAGAAGCCCCGCAGGACTCGTTTTGTTTCTGTTTGACTCCCATGATATAAATTTTGTGACCAACTTAAAACAGCTGGCTAGGGAAGCGCACGATAAAAGTTCCTTCCGGGAGTATTACTCTCCCGAGCGGATCGTCTAAATATCAACTAAATAGTAAACAGTAATCTTCTTCTTCTGTTCCGGCTAGTTTAATTCATAAAGCAGTTTTTCTCAATAATATGTAGAACGTCATTATCGTATCGTCATACTGTAATTTATTTCTTTGATAAACACAATGCTTCAGAGTCTTCCATAGGTAGAGTTGAGAGGTGTTAGGTTGCGGGACCGTGGTCGAAACTTCTTCAACTAATGAATCGTTCGAATAGAGTTTCATCTTAATGCACCCTGATATCGCAATGTCCAACAGCCGACAGCCTTGTTTCATTGTCCTGTTCTTCAAGAACGTCACTGCCAAGCTTAAGAACAAATTGAATCTACTGAGAAAAGGGGAGAAAACACTAAGTTACACACTCGACTTAAATAAAGCTTTCGTTTCAATTTATTCTGAAAATGTTGACGATTAAAGAGATAGGGTTATATTGTTTTCGGTCCCTCTGTATGAAATTCTACTTTATATACAATCAGTTAATTTCTTGCGGGGACACGCGAAGGAATTTTGGAGACCTACATGACAATAGAACATATCTGGAGGACAGTCGGGCGTTGCTTGTCCCCTTAGCTTCTCTAGCATCACCACTGTATGGATTCATGTGATCTACTTATTGAACATGTATCACCGATCATGAAATGAAATATTTAGGTTTAATGTCGTTCATTAGACTAAAAGAGATGTCGGTTACAAGTGTATTTAAATGATAATGAAAGAGACGAAGTGAAGGGAGAAAATGAAAGAATCAAAGAAAAATCACGATTATGGTAGTTTCCTTCACAGTGAGACATGGAAGAAAATGCAACCTCTTTAATACTCTATCACTGCTTTATACCAGCAAAAGATTACTAAACATAAAATTGATCGATTAATTAAAGCTGTTCTGTCCCAGTTATATATCTAAAAGGTCTTCGTATAGTATTTAACATAGCATAGTATGCATGTATATTATAGAATATATGCATAGTACAAACATGTTTCGTGCATTAACTGAAAACACTTCAGTTTGTTTCAGTTTCATTCTATTGTCTGATTTCAGTGCCATGAAACATTGTGAGCAAAGAAATAATAACAACAAAAGGAACGTACATAACGCTGCATCTCTGATGAAACGACAAAATCTGAAAGTTTGATTAATTAGCTGCGTCAGGAGAGAGTGCATGACATATCTATCTATAATATGGAAAAAAAAAATTGTGAGCATGACACTGTTACATGCTTGACAGTTACATATAGTTCATCTTAGTTTGAGAGACAGTTTAATGATCTCTTCCATAGTATCCCAATTTCCCCCTATCAAATGTCATTTTTTTCTCAGTTTAATTTACATGCACAAAATGATAGAACACCGATATTCTGTTTATATTTACCATTCTCAATACAGTGCTATGGATTTCCAAGAAGTGTCAAAGAGTTAGTGTATCTATAATATGAAGATTCATGCTTGTTACACAAAGAATTAATGTATCATTTTCAGGATTTCTTTAGGATTTAGGATACCAATAACATGATGCTAAATATCATACTGACAAATCCATTTAATTTTAAGCATCCATGTTCCGATAGCATTTTATTAAAATTGATTAGCTGTATTATTATTATTATTATTATTATTATTATTATTATTATTATTATTATTATTATTATTATCAACAACAGCATTTGTAAAATCCTTATCGATAATTTGAATTACTAGGTAATGACTTTGAAAAATTGTGTTCGCAGAACAAAACGAAAAGGTCTTCGCCCTATTTCTAATGCTGAAAATTCTATTTTCTATTGTTTAGAATGAGAATTCACGCGCCAAATGCTTTTCCAAGATTAAGCCTGTGGACATCCCGTTTTCCGGTGATTATTCCTGAATGGTATATCTGATCGGGACATGCGATCTCTTACAACACTCAGCGCAATCTCTCGAATCACCATACATGTATCAAATTTGATTAAGGATGGTTAAGGCATCTCGGAGGACAAACGGACAAACGAGCAAACGAACAAACGGACGCCTAAGTAGCGTAAAGACTCAAATTACAATTCACTCCAACTCCAATTACAAGTTCTTCCGACTCTCTTCACATTTAAAAAAATCGAGCGACAATAGATGAGAAAAATAGCGACTGCAAATATCAAATTTTAGATTATTAACGCATTTCCACATTTGATGAGCCCTACATATCAAAATAGTTATTTTTATATTCCTGACCATCTGTTTGTTTTAGTATATTTTCTACAGGGATGTGTATTCGCCCAGATGCCATATCGTTTAACGTATATATGGATCAAATTTGAAGCTTACGCCTTGTATAAGATATTTTTCCAGGGACAGATTTCTGAATATTCATTCTAACTGCGAAAAGAAGAGTAATTTGCTAAAAGTGGAGTTTAACATATTATATATATATATATATATTAATTTCTCTCAAATGAGACTTAAGCAATTTATTCATAAATAAATATAGTTTAAACAAAGCTATCATGTGAAATTAGTTCATTTTCATTTTTTAAAAAAATACTGAAGGGTAATTAACTCTTGAAAGTTTTCTTTTTCGGACCACGTTTTCTAAAATTTCCCATAATAAATTAGTTCATATATTACATAAAGTTAATGGAAGAAAAAAAGTAAGTTCAGTAATTCGTGTAATTTATTCTTTTTACACGTTTGTGAGTAATTTAAAACAAAAAAAAATAACACCAGAAATTTTTAATGTGAACACGATGGTATTTTTTGAAAAGGCTCTTAAATAAAGCGACAAAAACCTATATGTTTTTTCTTTTAAGCCAAAAATATGGATGATATCATAATTAGGGTTGGGTGTCCACAAAGTGAGGCGAAACAGAACTTTTCGACTATTAACACGTACAATTTCAGAGACGAAGTTATCACTTTCACGTGCATGTTTTCGAGACGAGACAGCTTCAGCTCTTTGTTTCGTCAGCAACCCTAGTCATAATTCTCGAGTATTTAATTCTCTGTATTACATGAATGGTCTTGAAAGTATTTAGTCATTTATTTAACTCTTTCAAGACGAGCGTGGCATATAAACGCATACAGATAACCATTTCGTTAAGGATAGGCGTTGTATATAAACACACATGAAGGGAGAGGACAGATGTGACTTATACCTCTTTTGGTGGTATTGGTTGTGAAATAAGTCATTTAATACCCAATCAAAGATTTACATGGGTTTTAGGACGTCTATTTTTTGTGTGTCTCTGGTAAAGGTTGATGGCAGCCCTAGAATTGATTTTTTCCTGGTGACATGATTTTAGTGAGTGTTCTGAGGTTATCAAGCCAGATGAAGATACTGACATCCAATGTTTCGAATGCAGACATTACATTCATCTTCCTAGATTGTGATCCTGAAGATGAAAGCAATGTCTGCATTCGAAGCGTCGGATATCAATATCTTAACCTGGCTGATAGACCCAGAACACTTACTAAAATAGTATTTTGAAGTGTTACACGATTTTTCTTTTTTTCTTTTCTCATTACTTTTTTATGTTTGGGTTCTTTATGATACTGCTGAGATATGAAAGGAAGTAATGAAGACTTTCATGTATTACTATAAATATCTATGTGAAATGTATTGCAGTTTTGTTTTCAAATAAAATACTTAAAATGTGCTTAAAATGTTTAAACCAGTAGAGGAAATGACGTTCAGTTGAAATTTCTTTCGAGGTGCAGAATTTTACGCTAAAGCAACGAGTTGATTGATTGGAAAATTATCATCCTTTATTCTCCTGTTTAAAGTTGAATCCGAGAAATGCTCAACCTTCCACATCAAAGGAGCCATGAGCACAGAAAGCACGGACGTTAATCACTTTATCACGGAAAGCGATTTACCATAATCAAGGACAACTTCGTAAAGTGAAAGGACTTCTGATTGCTAAAGTAACGTGCCTATAGGTCTTTTCTCATTCACACACAAACAAAATTAATTCGTTCCTAAAGTACGAAGTATTGCAGCGTGTTAGAGATACTTTGAGAATAAAAATGAAATCTTTGAATTTAACGTCCGACGATTATGTCTGTTAGGCCAAGGGAGACTATGAATAAAGGAAGTAAATGATGATGGAAGAATTAGTGGAATGGGAAAGTGGGAAGAAATGGGAGTACCCCGAGAAAGCCTACGACCACGAAATTGTCGACAACAAAATTACTTGGCCGAGGACCGAATCAGAGACCCCACGCACTAGAGGTATGTTACAAATGCTGAAATGCTTTCAAAATAAATTATTTATCAATTTTCTGTTTTTTCTGCACATGTACACTTCCATCGCAAACATTATATTTATGAAAATACGATTTACCATTTTATGGTATCTGAATTACATCGCAATTAAATCCAGTGCATTTTGCATGTGTACAAAATATCATACAAGTAGTGCTGTCCACGAGATATGAATTCCTTCTTGTCTGAATTCTCGCCTCGCAGACGAGAAGAACATTTTCAAATTCGAGACCAGAGGATAAATTTATCGAGTCCTGTGGCAAGAATAGTTCACTCAAAACATAGATCACAAACAATGTTTTAGTACTACATGGTTTACTAAAAAGACAAACTAAAATGTAGTTGTTCGAACACAATGAAGAACATTTGACAACGTTTAAAATACGCGAGTAATTACATAATATACGAGGGCGCTGTTCTCGACACGACCTCTTTCTTATGAGCACATCCTGAAAACATTCACTGCATTTGAAACTATGTTCTTTTGTAAGTTAAATGCCAACTGGGATGATAGTAGTACTAATGGTATTTGCTTCAATCAAAGGTCATTGATTGAATGAACCATGGTGTAGCTAAGTGTGGAATTAATTAAGGAGTTCAAAGGAGTCGTGGATTTCTTCTCCTTGCAACAGAAGTCGCCAAAAGAAATCCATGATTTCATGTTAGATACACTGAATATACATTGCCTTACACGATACTTCACTGTGAATAAATGGTGCCCAAACTTTAAGCGAAGTCACTTTTCAACAGAAGATGCTGAAAGATGTGGAAAACCTGTGTCAGTGTCAACTCTGGAAAAAGTGGATTAGGTTCATGACCTGATTTAGAATAACAAGTGAATTTTATTTCAAGCGATAGATGAGATCTTGCACATATCCAAAGAACATGTCTGACCAATAATCCATGGTCAGTTGAACATACACAAACCTTCCGCGTAATGGATGTTCAAACATTCGAACAGCGATGAGAAACGAAACCGCATGACATCACCAGAATTGATTTTACGGTATTGTGGAAATTCTAAGGATGATTTTTAAATTGGGATGTTACTCAGGATGAAAGTTCCATTACTTTGATTCCGAGATCAAACAGCAATAATGCGAGTAGCGCCATTCAGGATCTTCAAGGCCAAAGAAATTCACATAGGTGTACAGGAAAGATGCTTACCTCAGTATTCTGGGATAAGGATAGCTTTTGTTATGAGACTACCTTCCAAAGATACAAACCATAACATCAGAGAATTACTTCAAATTTCTAGGTAAGTTAAAGGAAGCTATAAAAAAAAAAGCGCCGGTGAAAGCTGAGAAGAGGGGTGTTGTTTCTGCAGGACAATATTCCTAACCACGAGGCTGGAATAACAATGGGTTTTCTGAAGGACGTCGGGTAATAGTGCATTGACCACCCACCTTACTTACTAGACCTTGCGCCCTTCGATTATTATTTCTTCCCTGACTAAAAAGAGCACCCGAAAAGGACAGAAATTTCGCTATAATAACGTGGTTGTAGTAGCTGTAGAACAGTTTTTATGCAGACCTGAAAAAAATATTTTGGTTGAAGGGGTTAGAGAAGTTGGAGGAATGATATACCAAGTATATTGACCTTCAGGAAAATACGTTGAATAACCTGAAACATTCATGCCTGTAGCTAAAGTTATTCTGGATCGGACCGAGAACGTATCATCCCACTCGTATTCCAATAATAATTATGGTTTAAATGTTGTTAGATCACATTTTTCGTGGGCCTTTAATGACGTAGAAAGATTCTGGTAACTTCTAGACAGACTCGTAGCTAGCTACAAAAGGACGGTGGCATAAATATATTAGGCAAACACAAATTGTTAAAAAATTTAAATCGTTCTATATCAATAATTACTTATGCTTTAACTCCGTGGTAACCATAAGCTCGATATCAGTTCACTTTAGCTCCCTAGCATAAGACTACTACTAGTAGTAATAATAATAATAATAATAATAATAATAATAATAATAATAATAATAATAATAATAATAATAATAATAATAATAACAATAATAAATTTCAAAAATGTTTATTACCCATTATAAAATGTGCAAAGACTCCTGTTGGGTGCTTGAGAGGTTTCCTATGATAAAATTCTATTTATTGAAGTATGTTGTAAGTAGTTCGTAGCGTAATAAGACTCTTATCTATAAATTTCGTTACCAATCTTTCAAGTTTGTTTTTTCCCACAAAGTAGTTCGTACTAAATATAATTAAACAGTTTTTTCCTTAACGTTGGCAAGGTAAGTGTAGGGGCATAAAACTACTTTTATTAATGTAGTGATTTTATCATGTAGAAAGATTGGATTAGATTCAGTAAACATAATATTCCTTACTATATACAACTATTTAAATCATAATGTCTGAGCAATCTATTAAAATGTATATTTGAAAAGAAATAGAATGAAAGGTAAGGACGACTGCACTAAAGCTTTCTCGCTCTTAATTACTAAATTAAATTATGCTGCAATTATTACTAAAATATTATTTCACGAAATATGAATAAAGTTATATATTTTTGGAAAACTTCGAACAAAATATATCTGATGAGTTAATGTCATGTGTGTACATTATGTGAAAGAGCTCATCTTGTACGTCATAATATATTCTTAAGCAAGCTCTAAAATGTCGAAAAGGAAGAACAATTTATAACATCACAAGCTGTTTTGAAAGACTTTAAAAAACATATACTTCCTAGGTATATATGTTTGTACGTTCAGAATGAATTTTACTTCTTTGATTCAGCACTTTGTGTCTCTTGGAATATTGAAGAGAAGTGATTAAAGATACTTGTCGAGTGGTAGATGAACTTGTCAGCAACTAGCAGAGAAAGAATGGTTTGGAAGGGGAGAGGGTAGAGGCAGGGACCGGGATTTAGCACAGTTCTTGACAATCACAGTAGACGGCTTTGATTGAGAGGCTTTTGGGACGTAGATGATAACGTGTGTTGAGTGTATGCGTAAGGACTCCTAATGAATTATTCATGATCGAAATGATATTCGTACGTTGAATACCAATCATTGTAACGTTATCATCATGGACAATCAAATCAAAAGGACTTGCCGCAATCGCTTTTTAGCTACCAAAGACTCTTCTATCGTCTATGCTCACATAGACTATATTTTTTTTTAAAATACAGATGACATCTTCCTATTTATGTTATTTCAACAAGAAACGTACTGAATATATTTTTTTAATGACATCGCCGCTTCTCATGTAGACACTTTACCTGCTAACAAATTGCTTACCTTGGACATAAAAGAGAATTTATATCTCTTATCATAATTCAAATTTTGTTTTTCAATATGTATTGTTTGGTTCTAACTTTTTTCATTTCACTCTACATATAGACGGTATTAACACCCAATAAAATTTTGCATACGTTTGAACGATTCGTTCTCAATACCTTCTTTATTTATGACTACGGAGAGCATTAACGACTCAAAGCTGAGATGTACATTTTCATTTATTATTATTATTATTATTATTATTATTATTATTATTATTATTATTATTATTATTATTATTATTATTATTATTATTATTTAGTAGTAGTGGTAGTAGTATTCTAGCTATTTGAAAGAGTATATTTCTTAGGTGGTCCTACATAGATTCCATCGAGATACAATTATATGTGGTTTTCGGTGCTAAACTATGAAATAACTTATCTGGTGCATTGTGAAACATAATTATATACACAATCATGTGTAGCTTCGACATAGTGCAACAAATCTTGTTGATTTGAAATCTGTTAATACTGTTTTGTTTTTTGTTCTCTTTTTAAGAAAAATGCTTAGGTTTAGCTACAATATATTATTGAAATTAAAAAAAATGAAGTGAAGTCGTTAAGTTTTACGTTTCACATTTATGCAGGCTAGGCTAAAGGAGACGGTGATGATGAAAAATGAGTAAAATGGTGGAATGAACAAACTGGGAGAAATGGAAGAACCCGAGAAAATCCACGCACACGGTGTTTGTCCACCACAAAGTTCACTTGGCGCGAGCTGGGATCGAATCAAGGATCCCATGCACCAGAGCTGAACGCTCTACCAATAAGCCCTCCTACAATATACTATTGTCCAAAGGTGCAACATCATATGAATCAATAGATGACATAGAATTGAACAAATTCTGATGCTCAGTTTTCGAGAAAATCTAGAAAATGCAACTTTAAGACGTTAAAAGGTATATCATTCATTACCAATACTAGAATTACGAGTTTTTATTTTGCAGAAACCCAAATAGGTTGTTTACCTATTTAGATTTCAATAATAATAATTAGACCATCTTAAGCAACAGATTTCGTATCTATTGTTCTATAGCGTTTTCTAACTATGACAAATATGCACATAACAATGTCACACATACTACTTCTTAAATAAAATAAATAAATAAATAAATAAATAATAATAGTAATAATAATAATAATAACAATAATAATAATAATAATAAAACGTAAAGTTCATCACTGTATGTAGTCTACTGGCAAAAAACAAACTTCGGATTCTGGCTTTATCTAAACGAAAGAATAATCTTTTTAATATCAGATAATATGCATAAAATATTTGTCTGGAAGCTAAACAACAGATTTATTTTTCATTCAATCCACAAAGAGTTTCCCGTACTTTTTCCTTTCGTTCTTTTCTTTCTTTTTTGCAACACTTTTCAAAACATATTACATACTGTCATGTGTGACCACGGAGCGGGGAAAGGGAATAGTTGGGGAGAGGAGCTTGTTTCCAATTTTACCAAAACAATCCGATTATATCTTGATCACATTAATTACGATAACAATTATCAAGTAAATGTGATTTTTTTGTCCCTCGTCTGTAATTTTAATAAGGTAGGAAATCACCATTTACGTTGTCTGTCAGTGCGTAGAAAGAAGCGTGTTTAAAAATAGACGAGAATTATTAATATTGTGAACTTTAGTCAATATTTTCGTTGAATTTATTTAAAATTTATCAGCCACTTTAGGCTTCTTTACTTAATAAGAACTATCATAATTTTTGGGCAAAATCCACCAATCAATTGACATATAGGGTAGAAAGAGGCAAGTGAGACAGAAAGGGCAACTATATAATGCCGCTACTCTATATTTGTTGATTACTTCGACGAGGCTAGAAGTCAGTGTGAGACAGTCTTTGATCCACTGAACATTGTTCTGTCATTGTCTGCCGGGAATTGAGAACTAAACAGGTAATTTTCTCTTTTCATCAAAATGATAAACCCACTGACTTCTAGTTTCGTCGAAGTGATCAACACGTATAATGTACACCTTTACAGGAGTGAATACACTTGCCCTTCCTATTTTACTTGCCCCTTTCTAACCTATACGCCAATTGATTGGTGAATTTTGTCCAAAAATTATGATAGTTCTTATTAAGTAAAGAAGCCTAAAGGGGTTGATAAATTTTAAAGGACTTCCACGAAAATATTGACTAAAGTTTGCAATATTACTGATGATTCTGGTCTATGTTGATGTAAGGGTCTTAGTATATTGAAGCAAGGAATAACCATTGTTTGAAATGATCTTACGTATAATAGATAATATGTATGATAATCAAATGTGTTAGTTTGTGTGTAGAAACGTGGAAACTTGGCGAAAGTGCCGAGCTTCTATACTCCTGCGTGGACGCCAAAGAATGACCAAGTGTATCGTGGACCACGTGTGTCTAGAGAGAAGTATAAATGAACGCACTTGCCGAAGTGCTGTTTGCCAATGACACGCTGGTGTTCATAGGCGATACCATTTTTGACATATTGTTTTATTGTTACTCCTCAATACATATTTATGTTTGTTTGTAATCACCTACTTAATTATGTTGAAATATTACGTTATATCTACTGCAATAATTTAGACTACATATCTATTATTGATAGTTTCATCTTATCTAAATTTAGAAACGACCAATCCCGACCGTAAATTCGTGATTGAAACTTTTTAGCACCACCAACCAAGGTAATGTTACAAGCTATTTTCTCTTAATAGGTCTTATTGTAGCCCAGTCTGCTCTTACTTAACACAAAATATTGTGGGTTTAAGAAATATTCGGGCTGCCACGTTTCCGAATGGTAGGCACGCTCGCCTTTGGTGTAGATATTCTTGGGTATGGTTCCAACTGGAGGCAACAAAATGTAGGTGTTGACCCAGCATCGTGATGCAAAGTGTACAATAGTCTTCTAATGTGATCGATAGTTTGATGGGGATCTTTTGCGTAAGTTGATATTGTTTTACACGTTCTAAAGCTTACAAAATGTAACTTATAATTCTTTCTTTTTTTTAATGTTTTGTAAACATGTTGTAAACATACGTTTCAAATACCGACAAAGAAGAAGAATGGAGTGAAGATATTTTACAGAAGACTCGATGAAATAAGAAATAAAACTATCAACGCGGAAAGCAGATATCAAATACAATATTCCAAGAAAAACGTTGCTGTCGAGATTGCGCCATGGCGCTGAGGTTGCTGTTGTAAATATAGGGAGATTCAAGCCAATATTTACTCTGAAAAGGGAAGAACAGCTGACACGGCACGTGGTCCGACTACAGAAGCTATTTTATGGCCTTCTAACCAGCAATCTCAGGAAGCTAGTCCATGAATTTGTCGAAGCAAATGGTGTCGTGCAACTTTTTGATTAAGGTAGACAAAATAGCAGAAAAGGACTGGGCCTGACTTTTAAAATCGTTACAAAACACTGTTTACAAAGTCCGGAAGTAACGACTTTATCAAGGGTAATCGGATTCTCAAAAGACGCTGTGTCGCAATTCTTCTATTATTTACAGAAATTTAAGGGAAAACACCACTTTCCGGTGGGGAGAGGTATTCAACTGTGATGAGGTGGTATTTCTACGTTGCAAAAACCAGTAAAAAGTAGTGCACAGAAGGGAGTAAAACAGATTGGGTGTGTAATTTCTTTGAAAAAGGAAAAGAACATTACTTTGTTAGCATGTGTGAGTGCTGAGGGAACATTTATTCCTCAGTTTCTTGCCTTCCAAGAACGAGTTCCCAACTGCTGACAGGATCTCTTGCTGGAACAGTTGGATACGCTAATCATTCTGGACGGACGGACTCAAGCCTCTTTGTGAAGTTCTGGATCACGTAAAAACTTCCACTCATCCAACAAAAGAAACACCCATCCTCTTCAGTCTGGATGGGCACCACAGTCACAAGAGTGTAGAAGCAATTAAACTACCAAAAGTATATGGTATTGTTATTTTGATACTACCCCCGCACACAACACAGAATGCAAGTTCTTGATATTTTTATTTTTGGATCTTTTAATTGATATTATCCTCAGGAACTTGATGTCTGGATGAGGAACCATGTTGGAAATAGAGCGATGAAATATGATCTGGGTCCTATAATAAAAAATGCATTCTTATGAGTTTTCACTTAACTTTAAGAACGTAACAAGTGGGTTTGAGGAGGCAGACATATTTCGAATGGACCTGATTATCTTTGAAGACAGTGAGTTTGAAGCTTCGAATTGTATGAGACGGAATTTAGAACCCAGCAAAACTGTTACAGATGTTAGAGCTACACAGATCATGACATTAGCACCAGCAATCGGAAAGAAGCATCTCTGGAAAACAGCACAGAACTTGTTTCTCTAGCTGCGATTGATGCTACAGAAACAAGTACTTCGTATGTTACCCTTACCCCAATATTCTCCTTGCCAATCAAGAAGAACATAGATCGCAAAGGCAAATATCCAAGACAGAAATAGAACTGAAAGAATCTGAAACTGTGGAGAAGAAAATACTCACAACCTCAAAACGCAAAGCTCGCATGAATGAAGCTTCCACTTCTTCAACTACAGCTTCTGAAGAAGACGACGCATTATGTTTGTATTGCTCGGAAAAATACATAAATATGGAGGAATGGATAACGTGTGTGAAATGCCATCAATGGATGCACGAGGATTGCACGGACAATGAACAACAAATGAATAACTTTGTTTGGGATACTTCTCATTATTTTGCTTCTTCCATACTCTGGACAGACAAGAAAATTCCTGAATATGTTATCTGATCTTTTATGAAATTTCTGTTGTTTTACTAATTATATGATAACAGAAGTACTTTGTAGGCTTATTACGTCTCATAATGTAGAATCATTCAGTATGTAGTGATATGTTCATTTAAGATTTAGCAATTTGTATTAACTTTGATAATATAGAGGTACTTATTAACGGCGATGATAACATTTAGTAGTTGTTCATAACATTTTGTGGTACATACCAATTTTTAAAAATTATTTTACTGTAGCAAACATTGTTGAACTTCTTTATCCCCACTAAGTGGGACAAGTACTGCTCTTTATACGGTTATCTACTTTGTTGCCTTAGTACATCGTATGAAATAAGTAACCACTTTGAATTTTTTTTTAATAGACATCAGTATGCACCACTCATTAATTTGTGATAAGTTTGTTCCTTTTAATTGTTACGACATATACGCTAATAATGACTTTGTCTTAACGTGTCTCACTTACTCCACTCTCCCCTAAAGGAAAAGAACATACGCATAGGTTTTAAAAATCATATTGATCTGATCAGACGGTTAATACAAATTACTGCAAAGAAAAATATGCTACAGTAAATAACCAAGGATGTAGTAAGCGCTAAACATTTTTTTTATTTATATACCATTTTTACAGTGAAGGAAACAAA
Organism: Thermobia domestica; assembly: GCF_964235325.1. Lineage (NCBI taxonomy): Eukaryota > Metazoa > Arthropoda > Insecta > Zygentoma > Lepismatidae > Thermobia > Thermobia domestica. The sequence continues at coordinate 36,220 of NW_027656216.1, read as the reverse complement.
TATATTGAATGTAAACTGCAGTTTGTATTGAGTGTGAAGTTTCGAAAACCAGGACTAAGTAAACGTTATAGCCAATAGCTTAACTCCATGTACCGCACGTACGTTAGTTGCGTCTCTAGAGGGCAATTGGATCCTGAAATATACACATTCAAACGATACCGTTTCACATGGGAATCGTATACGTATTTCTAACTTCCTTAACACGCCTTCTTAAATCCAACCGCAAAAGAAACAAAGAAAGAAGAACAAACTCTGGACACTTGCTTAAGAAGGACCATTTTAGAAAGAATGTTAATGGAATCCCAGTTCAATAGTACCTAAATGTTATTTGTCTTTGGTTTTTGGAATACTAAGTGTTACAAATTTTTCTAGGAAAATTAGAACAGAGCTTAAACAAGAGATCGACCCTCTAAAATGAATTTGGTGCCTATGCAACAACTTTTCACAGTTAAATTAAGTTTTGCTGTTGTAAATCAGTTGTGTAAAGATCAGAAATGTTGTACTTTTTCTAATTTCTAAGATGATTATAAATACTTTGGTTGGTTTGTTTAAGTTTAATCTCCTTTCATAGCATCGCGCCTGTATGAGGCATGGACTTACAATTCCAGATTGAATCCAAATCACCGTAATGCACATAGACGCCGAGTTGAACAAAATATTGCGGGGGGGGGGACAAATAAATATATCATTATATTCAGACGTTTCCTATCAACTGCCTGATGAAGACCCGTTCCCTTTCTGCAGATCTCGATCCGCTCCCCTGGGAAATTCACGACTTAAGTCAAATTTGCCTAAAGGCATTTAAAAAATTCAAGTTTAAAATTTGGGAACTTCACTGCAAGTTTGCGTACTACATTGATCTTTATTTGTCATATCAGTTCTACCAGAGTGTTGGTTGAAGCTTCAGTGCTCTATTAAACACAGTTTTGAAAATGGCGTTTTCCATCGAATAAGAAGGCTGTTCCTAACATTAAATTAAAGGCACGACAGAAATTCTTGCTCCTCTTTGTTAATTTTTCCTCGACTGGATTATATTGGGGGGGGGGCAGGACCCATCTTTAAATATGAGGGGGCCAAAAGTGTTCTGTCCCTTCCCCCAAAGTCGGCGCCTATGGTAATGCATTTAAATATTCTCCCATCAGGAATCGGAAACAAAAGTCTGTGCACCAAAGATGCGCGTGCTAGCCACTAGATCAGCGGTATGAACTTTTAAATTTAGTATTCATTCCTAATTGGTTGCTTTTGTAACTTTACCACCCTAGTCTAAGTCATCCACGGTAGAAGGAATAATTCTATGGTATATTTTATCTTGAGTGTTTATCTTAGTGAGACACTGAAAGAGTTCTCCAACCTAACTAGACATGATAGCTGGTGGAGTCTTGTGTTTTTAACCCGACTAACGAAAGAGAAGGTTTCAGTTTGACATACATGTAACTATGTATGTATCCATGTATGAAAGTATGTTTGCATGTACGTGTGTACGTAAGGATGTTCACGATCATATTGATAACAGTTGGTCATATTTCTATATGGTTTTTAGTAATTGAGTAAGCTCTTTCAAAGGAAGATTGTTACGTATAAAATATTTTTAAAATGTTGATAAATAATTAAGTAGAGTACATACAGGAAACATTCACATTATATACACTACGTTAGCATACAGTATTGTTGTAGCATTTCACACAACTTTGACATATTTACATCCATCATTATATATACATATTTACATCCATCATAATTCCTCAACGGTTGACAGCAGTGGCGTATTTAAGGCTTCCGGACTTAAGCCCCGACTTTTGTTTCTTGATTTAGCCGCCAAGATGAAAATGCGCCTCATTCGAAAATATGATTTTGTGAGCAAAATCGACTTCAATCTCGAGATGCTCTAAGCCCAAACAGAGAAGCGACGTCCGAAGGAATAGTCATTTTGCTTCATTTCTTCTGTAATTTGAATCTTGTAAGCGAATAATTCGAGATCCTTATGTAGAATTCTTCTCAGGCTAGTACGGCTGATGCTCAGTTGCTGCAATCTGTCACGAGTTAAGGTTCTCGGCTTGAGATTGTTTCTTTCACTTATTTGGACACGATTGAGTTGTAACTTTTATCACAACATGCATTTTTAAAAAGAAACGACCATTCTTTAACTTGTTGCTGTGGTTAAGATTTAGATTTTGTCTGTGTACCCGTAACTTTCTAAGGTTGACTTTCATGTACAGAAGCGAATATGCATCCAACGCCGATCTGTCAGCATGTCTTGAAGGCTTTTTTTTTTTTTTTTTTTAAAGCCATATGACATCTTGCCTTGAAGCGAACCCCAATTGAGTAGATAGTTTCCGGGATTTTGCTTAGTTTCACTGTGAAGAAAGAAAAAAACAGGGAAGAAATGTATATCACACTTATTTCAAGAAGAGAACAAATTAAATTATTAGCTTCTTTACGTTTAGAATATAAAAACCCAAAGAATGTTTTGGAACATTTATTTTTAAATACCATAAAAAGAATGAAGGTCATTGTCTAACCTTTTATCTCACAAAAGGAACAAAATATTTCACTCCGCCTTACAAATGCTTAGACCGTACGGTAAATATTTTTTCCTTCTAGGAGTGAACCTTAAAGCTAGTAATAGTTTTGAACAAAATACATTTCAAATTTAGAAGAAAAAGTTATTTTGTTTTAGATCAAATAGGGTGTTTTTACACCGTAAATATCGGTCCCCTGTGCCTTGTGAATGTTTATTATTGTGTGCAAAATTTAGTTTTGTCTATGAGACGAGTCAAGACGAGATAATACAGAACTGGCCCAAATAGTGATATAGTTTGAGAACCTGTCAAATTCATCGTATTGGAGTTCCGAAGTGGTTCGGAATTCACGTAAGTATCTAGTGCCATTTCTAACTTCTGTGTTGCATAGGGTGCAAAGCAGAATTAATTACAGTACAACCTCGTTTATTCGGCTCTCGTTGATTCGGATAATCCGTATCAGATTTGTAGACGTTTCTTTTTAATCTAATGTTCTCATAGATAATGATTTTTAACTATGATAGCAAGAACGTAATTATATGTACGCCAAACATTCGCTTTTTATTTTGGTTGAATGTACAGTTCCTGCATAGATTGTACAATAAATTATTACAATACTATACATAAAATAATTTTTATTCAGTTTAAGAAAGCTTACTACAGTGTCACAGGGTGTTGAAGTGGATTGACTCAGCAGCTATAAATAGCTTTGACCAACTATAAATAGCTTTTAAGTTGACCATGAATTCCTGCCTCACTTCTCCTCCCTCAATCTACTGACTTGTGAGCTTTCCTCCTGTTTTGAAATGGCAGTTGTCATTTTGTTTATCGTGTGTGGTTCAACTGGATTGTTTATATTTAACTTCATTGCTACAATTTATAGGTGAAATTTTAATTTGGAGCGTCAGCCCAACACTACTCCAGCTGAACAATTAATGATAAAACTTTTGCGTGACCGTGTTTCATGCAAACGCCACATGTGTTTGAAACAAAAGACAATGAATCAATTCTTTGCTAAGAAATTATGTGAAAAGTTATCATAATAAGCGGTAAGTCTGCTTAGTTAAAATTTTGTTTTTCTAATTGCCCATATTATCTGGATTACCCGAATTTTCGATTTTTACGGACTACTTTTGGTCCCAGTTAGTCCGGATAAACGAGGTTGTACTGTAATCAACACAACTGAGATGTCAATTAACCAATGTAACACAGAAATCAGTCAATGTGGGTAAAATAATAACCAAACAGTATACATGAGACATCAGTTAATGCAGCTTTGGAATTGAGATTTCAATCCATCAATATAGATATGAAATACATCAAGTTATTTGTACACCAATCTACTTCATTTGTATTGTAAGCATTACAACATCTGGTATATACAGTATTAACTTCTGTACAAACAACTTTTCTTGTTTTTGAGCAGATGAGATCCAGTCCAACCTGAAAAATCAAACCTCTATGATTCAGGTTAACAACGAACGAAAGAGTTATTTATGTATCACTCAAGTAGAGGAAGAAGAAGAACCATACACGAAAACGAATAAAAACAGAAAACAAACAGCATGAAACACTTAATATTCACACAGCTTGAGTTCATTATGTGTGTTTTACTTTTTTCGTGTCTTTTTAATTTCAAAAAGCAAAAATAGAATTAAAAAAAAAAAAAAAAACGAATCTGATAAATTCCCATTTGCACCATCTGGACGATCCGTTCTAAAGTGCCAATCTTTCACATACACACATGTATAAGCACGCCCCATTAGCAGACCACATGTTTTCGCTGAAACATAACGTCGGTTGGCTGCATTATCATCACAGTTAATTCTAAAATGATGACGTAGTAATGGCTAATGGTGCACACTGTATCTGCGGATTTAAAATGCCATATCGTTCATAACAGCTGAAACCTCTGAATGTCACAATGTTGGCTTTCTGCTTCTCTGGTCATGAAACTAACGTGCTAAAGGGTATACACATATGCCAAGTGCCTAACTTATTATGTTTTTAATATTAACTGTTGACGTTGTGTACATGTTGTTTTGAAACGGGAAAAATGTTGTAGTTCACTTTAATTATAGAAATTAGGAAATATCTGACAATAATATTAAGAATTAATACTTGTCTATTATAATTAATAAAGTCCACTATTGTTATGAACTGATGAACTTAGCTTTAACAACAAATGTAAAATTTTATCATGTTGTTAAATATTGTTTCAATCATCAATGAAAGAAACCACTAGATCTACTTGAACTACACAAACATGATATTGGTAACTATAAATCATCAAGCGTATACATAGATAGATTAATAAATATAAAGATCATTGCGGTGTTGCATGTATGTATGCATATTTGTAAAACTAAAACTTAATGCTGTACAATACCCAGTCACCTATTAACACAAAAATGACACTTTACTATTATTTAGTATTTAAGTATACACTAATCAAACTATACATTATGACACAAGTTAGATGACAATATATGAATAGTTAATGACATGAAACCTCCAAAAATATAATTAATTCTTTAACTTTAATGCTTATTTAACTGTAATATTTTTTATCATTTCACTTTAACAGTAGAATTTAGTGATGGGGATGAGAGGGGGAGATAAAAAAATTAAAAAAGCTCAATAACTCTTGAACTACCCGAACGATTTTGATCAAATTTTCAACATAGATGAAGTTCGAACCTGAGATGGTTTTTGTCATATCAGTTTGACGGTGTATCTTAAGAGAGGGGGGTAGATACATTTAAAAATGATCGAAAATGACCGATATTAGTGTTGAATCTATAAGTTTGGGGATCGCTCAGATAAATAGTGACACTTCTGATGCCGTTTAAATCCAAATTTATCCCCGCAACTTTGGAGAGAGGGAGGGATATATAACAAATGGCCTAAAATGACTGATAATTCATAGTTTTCTTGGTCGCTGAGATGAACAATGACATGGGGAGGGGAGGGTAATATATAAAAATCATCGAAAATAACAGATATCAAAGAGCGTTTTAGTAATAGTAAAAAGTGACTGACTAACGGAACATATTACTATTTTTTTCTTAATTTAACCCAGTGGAGGGGGTGATTGATACTAGTATTGTATAAAAAGACATAAATCCATCGGCAGATAACATTGATATCCATACAGTGAAGCAGAATCTTTCAGCTCACAATTAGTCCATTAAGTTAAGGAACACGAATTAATAACTGAATGATGATGGAAGAATCGGTACAATGAGAATATATGAGGAAACAGGAGCACTCTGATAAAACTCACAAACACGATGTTGTTCACCATAAACTTACTTGACTGGGGATCGAACCAGCGACCCCACACATCAGAAGAAAGCGCAAGCTCTCTACCACTGAGCCATCGTGTCCTCGATCTTAATACAATGACATACTTGAGGGCACATTCTGGTTCGTGTTTTTCACATTCTGGTTCGTGTGTTTTTATATATATATCTATATATATAAAAGAGAACGTACAATTCTTTGTCCGCTCATCACGCTAATACGGCTGAACCAATTTCTTTCATTTTAGGGGGGTTATTAGGATTTGGACCCTAGATGGTTTTTATCATATCACTTTAATTTTTAATTACCAGTGTCTTGAGATAATTGACCATTCAGGTGTCCACAAATCCTTTGTTATTAGTTCATCATAGGTAAAAATAAACGTATTTATATGCAACCCGCATGACCGTGTCACTCGGCGGGTTAACATAAATGACAGGCGATATACAGCGGAAAATAGCTTGAATCTTCTGTTTAAAATTGCTTATTTTTACAGACACTTTTACAATATGCCAGCACCGGGATGACCGCAGCGAAGCGGGGCGGGTTAACATAAATGACAGGCGATATAATGTTAAGATTTACTGCAATCTTCTATGGTTTTTATCATATCACTTGAAAGCGAAAAAGTAAAAATTATCTAAGTAACAAAGTTTATTGCGTTCCGGGGTGACCGCAGCGAAGCGGGGTGAACGCTGCTAGTAACGGATAAATCGAATGTTTATAGCGTTAAATAATACGCCATTCGTTGCTGGTTTGATGTTGTTTAAGTTTCATTCTGTTGGACTTGATTACTTATTTTTTTTATTATATAAGAAAAATACGATACTAAGTAGTAAATTGTACCTAATTTCATATGACAGTGACTCACGTACTACTTGTATATAAACCGAAGAATCAAAATAAAATTTTTACTTACTACTAAACACTTTATTATCAAATGTTTTGAATTAGTTATAGAGATCGAGAGAGACAGATAGGAAGGAAACAATCTTTTGAAAGTCCTCTACTTGCATCCATACTTAAATATTCCTTTGGTATAGTTCATAGTTTAGCGAATCAAAAGCTTCATAGGATGCAAGAATGTAATGTCTTGATTCGCTACAAGCTTATTTTTTTCAAGTTACTGGTGCAGAATTCGTACTAACTGGAAAACTCAGTCCTCTTACAGAGGCCACATGTTTTATTCCATAACAAACTATGACTGAAAGCTACACCTGATACTTCTTATCTCTTAGAAGACTTTCGTGTAAGAATACGTAAATGTATGGACAGTACAGTAATTTAATATAGACTGTGTGCTCCACTGTGTCTCTTTAGATACGTTTCCTCAGATATTCCATCATATATTACTTCGAGCTGTTTTCAAGATTCAAGGATCTGGAACATGTGTGATAGTGGTTAGTTTTATTTATTTATTTACGGTAGTGACTTACATCCAGTCTTTCAACAGTTTATTCTTTAATTTTTAAAATTTCCCATCTTTTAAAGTTCCCAGGATATTTAGCTCAGCAGATCGTAGTGCTATTCCACAGATTATCTTATTGCTGTTCATCATTTGGGAACCATTTCTAGTTTCTTGATTCCCACTGTGACCAGAACTTACGTATTTTTTCTACTTCTTTAAAGAGAAGCTTGGTTTACCGAAATGCTTTTATATATTTACCCTGTTTGTCTGTGTGTGTGTCTGCACGCAAGATTAAAAAATGTGTCCGTCCGTCCAACAAATGGAAAATCTCAGGAACCACCTGATGGATCATCCATTAATTTTGCCAGGATGTACAGTCAGAAATTAAATATCGAATTATTTGCTGGAGTCGATATTCAAACCAGATAATTTTTTTAAAAAATCAACTATTTTTAAGTTTTAACGTTGATCAGTGCAGAGCAAAACCAGTTATAGCTAGTGAAAAATTGTTTTCCACAGTCGATTAAACATCTCAAGAACAACTTCTAGTTTCAATATTGATCCACATACAGAAAGAGTGAAAAGAGATAACTATAGGCAGTTTTTTTTTTAAATCGATTTAGCGTTTTAAGAATATGAACTATTACTGTCAACGTTCTATTCAAACCGGAAGTAGCAGAAAAAAATCACTTCTGGTTTTAACGCTGATGGCCACAGAGTAAAAGCTGTAGAAGATTCGATATTCTGCAATCAATTAAGCATCCTAAAAACATATTTTATATCCATTCTTATTTCTCTACTAAGCCCGAATGTGGTAGAAATCTATAATTTCTGAATTCAAAATACATTGAGAGAGAGTATTTATCTTTATTTATTTATTTATTTACAGATGTTTCAGATACAGATCTTAGTTCATACTAAAATAATGCAACATAAAGCATACAAACAGTAACAACAGAAAAATATATATTCAGATATTGTATATGTCGTATTTACAAATACATTAATTTTCTTCTGAAATGTTTCTCAGAGTCACAATTATCAATCGATATTACATGGTAAAGTATTCAAAATGATGCGAGCTTAAAATACAAAGAACATTGTATAATTGAAAGTTTAGGTGTAGTATTTTTTATCATCACGATTATTCAAGAGGGTACATGAAAATTAGAGAACTGAAACCAAAAATTTGGAATTAATCTTTCCATTAATTCCAAACAGCAAAGGCACTATGTGACGTACAAGTGCAGTCTGAATTATTAAGTTTGTTAATGAACTGAGTTCTGTTAAGAATGCATACCGAAGGAACTCTTTGTCTAACAATAGCAAGAAAGAAGTTAAGAACAGAACAAACTGGATAAACTTGAAGCACAAGCGATGTTCCAAGTCGGCGAATAATACTCAATTTTAGGTGACAAAGTTTGTAGAAAATACTTAGAAATTTGATATCGGAAATTTCATCTGTACAGAAACCCGTTTAGGTTTCCCGTATCAGTGCATCTGTACAGCATATCCAGCATTCTCATAGCACTCTTCACAGTAGCAGAGATATTATAATCGAAAGTAAGTTTTCATATCAAATCACTTCAAGATCTTAATAGGTATTAGTATCTATATAGATATATCTATGAATAGGATAGTTATCAATAAAATATATGTAGTTCATTTTCTTTCTTCTAAGAAATACCCAGAATGAAATATTTTTGAGGGCATGATATTATATTCCAGGTTACACATCAGTCACTGAGTTCAGAAAGAATTTGTTGAAGTCGTATAGCATTATCTATAGACGAAATTTCCTGAAGAGGCTTAAAATCATCAGCAAGAAGAAAGAAGCTTGTAGATTGTAAAGGGGTGAAAGGCGAGAGATCACCCATATAAAGGAGAATCAGCAGGGGTCCTAAAACACTACCTTGCAGAACCCCCAGAATCTATTTGATAGTTTATGAAGAAGCAGATGGATGCCAATTTTATCGAAGACGTTTGAGAAATCTAAATATATTACATCCAGATCAGAATTATCCGAAACACAATTAAGAGCACGAAGAAGAAACTCTGATAGATTATATTTTCTGTATATGAAGAATGAAGATATATCTGTATATAAAGATAGAAATTATATGAAGATATAATTTCTGTTGCAGTAAGTCATCCTGTGCTGAGTTCAGATAAGATGTAAAATTGTAAAATCTATCCATTATTTTCTCGCACAGAATTGTAAACAAAGAAAGAAGAGGGATGAGTCTGTAAGAGCATACTCAGTTTTAATGCCATCTGAGATCACCGTGAATGATCCATCCTCACAGTAAGGTTTCTGCAGCCACAATGTTTCGCCGATTCAAGAGTCACACTACATGTTTTCTGGCAAAACAATCTCCGATATGAAGCGTTCCTAATAAGAACCTAGTAGGTATAAGCTTCTGCTGGATTAACCACGTTCATGCACATTATCGGGGATATTCCGTTTCCTGCTGCTTTCTTGTTTCACCAAATCTTTCACAGCCGTTCATCTGCATTTATCGTCCGTGTCTTTAGTCTACAAGAGATACAGAATTCTAGGCTGGTTGTATAAGAGTTTAGCGTCCCTTTCAGTACCGAGGTTTTGTGACAACGTGGCAACATCTGAACTTGGAATCTGAATCCCTCGAGTTATTACCGGGAATCAACCCCGGGCCTTTCGTGCTCTAGACGCGCACGCTAACCATATAGTCACAAGGGAGGTATGAAATACTAAATTCTAGGTTAACAACAATAAAACGAAACATTTAATTGCATTTGACTTCTTGAATACAAAATCTATTCTGTACTGGAAACAAGATTCTTTCATATGAATTAATTTTATACACAAATATTGTAATTGAATTGCATTCTTCGCTGTTTTAATAATTCATTTGCTAAAACCTAGTTATTTCTATTATCGAAACTGAATCAAAACTAAATATGATCTCCCGCCCACATTTCATAAACGACATATGGTATAAAACATCTAATTAAATGGAAAATGCTTAAGGCAACAACTCTTTTATTTCGAATCCAATTAGGCGTAGCTAATGATAACCACGAATAAATGTGTACTTTACAAATATACTAACCGTATATACATCACAAATGAGAGAAAATGTTCAAATATTCATCATAGCAGGCCCTGAAATATTTGATTATATATGTATTCATGAGTTATTATTGAATAACTATTCTCTTGTGTACATATATATATATATATATATATATATATATATATATATATATATATATATATATATATATATATGTGTATGTGTGTGTGTGTGTGTGTGTGTGTGTGTGTGTTTGTGTTTGCTGTATCTAATGAATGTTTACGATTGAGTGAAACGACATACAATCTTGTACATGAATGAATGAATGAGCGGGCGAACAAAAGTATTAAATAATAATAAAACATATTTTATTGATATACACAAGTAGTAACGCTCTATTACGTTTCTAAACACGCAGAGTAAATGAAATTGTTTCTTTTCTCTAATACACAAAGTACTATTCTGTGTGTTACAAATGATATATTACAATATTATTAGTAGTATTGTAAAACAATATAATAATAATAATAATAATAGTCGTAGCCACGAGTAATAGCTAGAATATTGTTACATATATGTTTTATTAAAGAGCATATCTAAATATGCTGGGTTTCAGGTGCAATGTTCAATGCTTATAAATAAAAAAAAGTTTGAAGATAAAAGCAAGAAAAAATACTGAGATAGAACATATGATATATTGAATGGAATGGTCTGTTTGCCCTACAAGGCCTTTTATTACGGAGGTACTGGTATCACCTGAAAACTTTCAATAGAAAGGTATGCTTTTTTACTTCATTCAAAACATAATGAAAAAGCAAACAGCTTTTGTAGGAAAAGGTTTTTCGTTTGGGGTATCGTTTATTAAACTTAATTATGCATTATACATTTGCACTGCTAACCCCTGCCTCATGTACACTTTATGTACAAAACTTGTGTGACGACGTTACGAAACGTTTCTGAAATCAGGGCCGAGGAAACAATGCCTGTGCCTGCATAAGGTTTCTTCCCTTGCGCACAATACAAATGTTACCATGTGTTTCAAACTTGTGACAAAGCTATGCATAATTGTCCAGCGTGTAGTTATTTACTAATTAAAAAAAAAAACAAAAACACACGCCATCAGATAGGGCCGTCCCGAGACGTGTGCGACGTGTGCAACTACATATGCGATCGTTTTGGGAGAGAGTGGAGATTACCTGGCAAACTTTAAAAAAAGTATATCTAATTGTTTTATATAATTTGGAAGACAAACACACATAACATTTTCTAAATTTACTATAACTTTATAAATAGTCCTATTTACAAGACTACTATTTACTGAAATAAGAGTACACATTGCTCTTACTACTTTTATAAACTAAAATAAATAATACATATGTTCCTATTTTCAACTATATTTAATTTATTTTTAGCATATTTACGTAACTTTACACAGCACTTATTTTCAAACGAATAACAAATGTTTTATTACGAGATACTAGCAGTTTTATTTTCTATCATGGCAAAATAGTAAAACATTGCAATGGTAAATATTTATTTACTTTGTTTTCAATACAGCGTATGTTAATATGAGTTATAACTGAATTTTAAAGCTTGGTTATAGGAAAGTGTTTTAAATAAAGCCATTTAAAAAATATTAATACAAGTTAAATTTTACAACAGCTCATTTAGTTTATTTCAGCGTTCATTGAAAAAGATAGTTCAAAGGAATAAGTGGTACATCTTTTACACTAGGGGGAGGGGAAATTAGTTTATAAAAGATGTAATTCAAAGATATTATTTCACTTCAGGTTTTAGGTTCAAATAGCTCTGAAATGCTAATTTCTAGTGATCATTTTAAAAATATTTGTAGAAATTACCCGCTTTTGCTTGGAGAGTTCCATATCCTCAAACCTCCCGTTATGAGAGACGCCATAATTCGCCTTGCATACATACCATTTATCTCTTTAGCCGGCGATGCCTCTAGAGATGTTAAACTTCAGCGATGTTTTCAAGCGTGAGACACCCTGCTCCTCAAATGTGGAGAGTGTGCATAGATTATTTTTGTTTCACTGTCGCCACATGTTACGATCATGAGAGAGTACCGCCATCTGTTCGGGAGACACCACACTACATATTGTAATGATAACTGAATTGAATTTCGAGAACAGAACACAGATAACACTAAGTTGCATATACATTATTTTCGCGGACTCTTTATGATTTTTTTTACAATATGAAACCGGACACTTAACTCAGTGTACTTTATATCTTATTGGTAAAAAAGAGCTCTGTTAGAGTAGTTTTGGGATAGCAGAGTATTCAAGTGGGGTTTACGGGCTTTAGCCCTCGAAATTTAATTTACTATTCTAAAATAAATGAAATATCTTGCAGAATTTTCACATTTCAAGAAATAAAGTTAACAGAGCTCCCCCTCCCCGGGACACAAAATCGTAAATACGTCACTGTTTGGAGATATAATCAAACCTCACTTAGAAGATAAGCTCGATAAATATGTATGAAGATAGTATCTGGTATCGTAATTTATTTCCTAAGAAGTTGGTTTATTAATATTACTCTATATATTCATCATGTCTGTCTGTGTTCCAACGTTTGGGTGACAAAAAAATCTGAGAAAGTACTAGATGGATTATACCATAAATTTTGGCTAAAAGATTAAGACTTCTAGAGAATCAAAAGTGAAAAATCAAACCGGATGGAGGTGTTAATCACACCGGAAGTGGTTGAAATCAACTATTTTCGTTTTAAACATTGATACCTATACAGCAAAACCGGCAATAGATAGTGGAAAGCGGTTTCTTTCAATTTGACTACGCATCCCAAGGATACATTTCATCTCTATTCTTATTCTCTACTAAAACAGGAAATGATAAAAGTTCACTAGACACTTCCAATTTCAAAATTGATCTACTTGGAAGAAAAACGATAACAGCCAGGAGCGGTTTTTAGGAACCTATTTAGATTCTAGCAATAGATGCCGTCTTCTCTCTTAGCCCTTTATTCAAAGCGAAAATTGTTAATTTCTGTCCGTGCACTTCTAACGTTGATCGCTATAGACTAAAAATGATAATTAGCGAGACGCGATTTTTTTTGTACTCAATTAAGCATCCCAAGAATGTATTTCATCTCAACTCTAATCACTACTAAACCGGAAGCGGTAGCAATTACTACCACTTCAAGTTTCAGTATTGGGAAGAATAGTACAACATACAAACCAATCTTCTTCACGTTGTGCACACGTGACATTACTGCCTATTTTGTTTATTTTCAACATAAATATAAACAACGTTAATTAATTTTCTCTTCAAAAAACAAACAAAATACTACTATGTTATCCAATTAGGAAAATATCCCTTTCTGCAGTGTTTCTGCGTGAAAATTCGAGCCATTCTGAAGGAAAAAACCTTTCTATGCTGAAAGTTTTCTTGACACCCTGTGGTTGAGAGATACTATTGTGTAAAGTGGCTTTTACCTCCTTTTCCCCCACCTTTTTCTCCCAATAGTTTTTTTTTTTTTTTTTTTTTTTTTTAAAGATAGTATGTGGAAACTCTTGGAATTGTAGATTTAACTCTTTATCCAGCTGAAGCCTCCGAAATGTAACCACCACGCTCTTGAAAGGAACAAGAACCTTCCTTTTCGTCGAAGAGATTCGCCATCGTCACGGTGCAATACGGTTGAGCTAGAAACGAACGAAAAATAAAAATGTCTTTTGTGAACATAAACCACGTTCCTGCTCTCTTATAAAAAGATGCATTATGTGGATTCATATTTGTGTGTGATATTCTTTTTCTTTTAACAATATTAAAAGTTCCTTTTGGTAATAGAGCATTGATATTTTTTTCTACTACCCGCAACTTCGAACACTTAAGCTAAGGGCGTTACGCGCACACTCTCTTGAGTAATATATTATTCTCCTTGCTTAGTGTTGCTAGCAATCCATGTACTCTTTGTATGAACGTGAGCACTCAGCCTTTACTTAAAATGTAATTATGTACTATGAGAAATAGAGTCTGTTTTCTGGTTTATATATCAGAGTAATTCAAAAGACTCCATGCACACTATACAAAGAAACTTTTCTAATATTACTGTTCGGAACTTGAACATACCTACCAGAAATTAAATCAAATTTCAAAACTTTTGCTTGATTGTATAATACACATAGAAATTATCAATGCCTTCTGCATCACGAGAAGTCTGCGAAGGGTGTGATACCACAAACGTAGAAGATATACGTGGTATCATCAAAAATTATGCTGAATAATTTTATTAGAAACAAAGTACAGTAATGAGCTTATATGGAATTAATTTTAATCTCCTTCAAAGTACTTTCTTGCCTAGGAATGCTATTATTTCAACGTTGAATCCATGGCTGGAAGCATTTCTGGAAAATTTCTTTTACGAGGCCGTTCAGCTGCTCTGTCGTGATCCTCCTCTCAAATGTCAGAAATGATGTCAAAACGTTTTCTTTTAGGCACTGTTTTAATTTTTGGGAATTTCTAGTAGTTGCTTGGAGCTATATCTGGAGAGCACAGCAAATGTGGACAGACAGAAATATGTTTTCGGCAAAAGAAAACTCGCGGATCAAAAGCAAGATGTGGCTCGGCGCTTTCTCGTGTTGAAGGAAGTCATTTGCCCATTTAATCGGCGGCTAAAATGGTTTTCACCGGTCCATAAAGGCGTTTAGTTATTTGGAAAGCTCTAAAATAGTCACTCGTCTGTTTGAACAAATCATTTTTGCCCATCTGTTTTTGACGTCGTAGGACATCTCGATCATTGCTCGTTTCCAACAAACTCCTTACCATTTTTGCATCGTTATATCACTTGTAAATAGTCTTCAATGCAACCTCTTCATCGCCATACACTGATTTTGGCATTTCGTGAACTTGTTTAGCACTTTTTATTTTTGCAGCTTAGAACGAAACGTAATGTTTTGCGGCAGGCACTCTTTTGCCTCTTGAAGCCAAGAACACTGTTTCGACACATGTAAAGAGAGAGAAAGAAATTCGACGAAGGAGTTACTTACCTTACCTAATGAAGCGTGCCAGGATTTGAAGAATACGTGATTTTGGTGTGTTGATAATCAAGGACAGTACTTTCAAGATGATAAACTAGAGTAAGTTGTATCTATGATAATACATTTTTCATTAAAACAATCCACTCCTCTTTTTAAAAATTAAACCTCGTATTTCCTCCTGATTGTCTCTCTGTCTCTCAGTTCATATCCCAAATCTGGTGGCTTATAATTCTGGAACCAAAGACTTTCACAAGAAAGTATTTCATATTTATACTAAGCAAACCTACCTCTATGTCAAGCTTGTGTGCACTTAGAAATTTTTGTTCAGATATTAAGGTTCAAAGTAGAAAGATGGGAGGGGTTTCGGGCTGAGTAGACCCCATGAGTGCACCTACACTTCAGATAAAACATTCCTTAAAAAGACGTATCAAGTTTTGGAGTATCGGACCCAGTGGACCGCGTTTAAGCGGCTGTGATGTCAAGTTTTGATCGCGAACATCTGCACTGTTCCATGTAGATGACATATAGAGATTAAAATATACGCATGTGGTGTTCGGAGTACAAGGAAATCAAGTTCAATTAAAATTATCGCATTGAAAGTTGTAAGAACAAGATACAAAGTTTTATGAGTCCCTTAAGTACAGACACATAGAAAAGTTAATACTGTTTTTTAACATTATAAGAATCATTTGCATCATGTCACGAGTCTTTTAAGCTCTGAAAGAAGATTCGGATAAAGATCTAATGTTGAAATATGTTCAAAATGACCAACAGTAGATTAGATTCCTTTGTGTATTGAACGCAGCTGTATCTGTAGAAATATTGCTGGAGATGATACTTTAATGTGTGCTAAGTAACAAACTTAAAGTATTAGGTGAACTTTTGTTAAGATTGTGAGCGGTCATTTTATCTCGATTGTGATCGATCATTTTATCTCTTAATGTTCTAACAACTAATTTATCTGGAAAGTTTCAATTAAGAACTTCCAGATTTCATTACTGAAAACTATTTTTTCCATGAATACCTACACATATCAAAATTAAGACAGACGCTTTAACTAATAAAATATTTTCGTTAGTAAGAAAGAGAGAGAAGAAAAATCTAAACATCATCGTAAGAGGTTCAAAATTTCATCAACATTTTTTATTTAGTTCTTTCCGTGCATTCTTTAAGATCCAAAGCTGTTGACAGACCTGTCCGTTCCCTTTAAAGTCCTAGAGATGAAGCGGTAGATGCTCGTAAAATATTTCCGACGACTCAGCTGAATTTAAGAAGTCTTTATGCGACGACACGAAAAAAGGCCGAGTCCTCTTGTTTATTTTTTATTTCATTTTCTCTTTTTTATATACATATAAAAAAATCAAAAAGCAAGTCGACTTCGCTCAGCAAAATTTTCTTTTACTACGTAGAAATATTTAATACATTTCAATGGAATATATTTAAATATTGATACATCATCATCTCATTTCGATAAGTGAGGATTTCACTGTTGTTCAAAGCTACTGAACTGTCAGCAAATAATATTTTCGTTTCATATTTGTGCTATGATCTATCTTGCTTTGTCACTCACAAAACATTAAGCTAACAACATAAATTCACTTAAACGTCGAAACTAAATTAATTTTTAACCGGCTTCAAAGAAGACTGTTCTATATCCAATCCGTATATTATATATATATATATATATATATATATATATATATATATATATATATATATATATATATATATATATATATATATATATATATATATATATATATATATATATATATATATGGTACGTTTACACATAAATTCACTCACTCTAATTATATTTTGTTTAAAACAGCATATCCGCCTGATAGTTCGATTCATGCTGGACTAATTACAACAAAGTAACATACTTACAGGCAACCATTCATTCTTTAGTCTGATAAGGGTTGCATAACAATACAGGAAATGTTCTGTACAGTCTCAATCGGAACACTTTCATAGTACGTTCCAGTTACTGTCTGTTATTTGTAACATTTTAAACAAATGGGTTGCGTGACTGAAATCTATTAAGGTTTTTTCTTTTAAAAATGTGTTTTTCAATTATTCTTATAAAATTTACCCCTTGAATGTCTTTTCGAACAACCTATGCCTTCTTTACTCGTCGAAAGAGAATAAAAGCAAAGAAAACTGAAGCGTAAATATTGTGTATTAAATACAGCTCCTTTCGATTTTTTTTTTAACACAACAGTAACATTATTCAATTGAGAGTATTATACATTACTTTAACCCCAAGTTGAACACGCATAGAAAAGGAAGTGCTACATTGTTTATTCCCAGTCACTAGTAAGTATATTTAAACAATTTTACATCAGCACTCGTGTATGCCAATAAAAGTTTCAACTTTTGAACAAGATTAATAGCCAATGTTTACTTAAAATGTTTGTTGATGTTAAGTATCTATCAAAAATTTTCTTGTAGGAAAACTAGGTTTAACGTTGAACAGTCAATTTTGTGATTTAACTGTTGTTGATCTTGGTCCGTGTAGAGCAATAGTTTCCAACCTGGGAAGAGACGTGAATTACAAGCAAAGAGGTGCAAATTATTACATAGACGTAAAGTCTGAAATTATGAATAAGCACAACTTGTAATGACCATTTATATTTAACGTTAGCAAACTTTACAATTGCTGCGCATTCTACACTTTCTCTTTCTTATTCCCATTCAAGATTTCTACGTTGTTGAAAACTAAATAATTATGGAAATTCAAAATTGTTTTCAAATTTACTTTAAAAATGAGCACAAAAATCTATTTCAATGTAGGGAAGACGGAAGTTAGTTGCAACATCTTTAAAACTTTCAACTTCAAAAAGTTATATATATATATATATATATATATATATATATATATATATATGTGTGTGTGTGTGTTTGTGTGTGTGTGTGTGTTTTCTGTAATTTTTATGTGAGGGATCATCTCTTAAAGTTTGTAGATATAGTTCATTAACATCCTATTAACAACAGTTATATATATATATATATATATATAGGGTAACTTCGGCAAATAACTCCACCAATTCAACATATTGTTCTGGTGTTCAAGTGTTTTTATATCTAGAACTGTGCAAATTGCACGGAAGATGGAGTGAACCCTCCGCTATAATACAATGAGAAAACAAAGATCCTAGACGCACAATGACGACTACAATGCACTGAGAATCGGAGTGAGTATGAGATGGCGTTATTACCAGACATGTCGGCAAATAACGCCACTTGCTTTACAACAACGGAAAGGTATTGGAATCGTAACGAAATACATTTTGAACACAACTAAACAATGTTCTTGGCAATATGCTACCTGCTTTGCTGGTACACAAAACTCATAGTCATCGTACATGTCGTTAACCGGTAACTCTTGTGATGATTATGAACCTCTTAACATAACAGCTGCAGTCATATGGAGAACTACTCGTTGGAGCCAGACAACAATGCACAACCAACGTCACAAAATGTTCAGAAGCCACATTTAACAATGCTGTCAGAATCGCATAATTCGTTAAAACAAATCTTGCATTCAATACATTGGATCTACGTTTTAATACCTCTGAAATCATAGTAAAATCTATCTCCATCCTTCGTCTTTCTAGAGGATGCTTGTTTTTTCGGGCCGGAAGAAGTGAAAGGTCTAGCTCTTGCGAATAGGTCTATTGTTACCAATACTCCTCTGGTAGTAAGAGAAATCCCCTGGGATGATATTTGCTCCTAGTTATTTTAGCTGTAGGCAGAATCTTGTGGATGGAGGGGCACTAGGTGGTGTTGAAGGAGAGATGGAGGCTGGTCATGTGCTTGGTGGTGTTGGTGGAGGATGGAATGTTGGAGGAGGTCTGAGACATCATTTGGGGAAAAATCGACATCGGGTGTAGCATTTTTGTTAAACGGATGCCCTGTAGCGCTGAAGCCTGAAATTGTGTTGTGAGGTGTTGCTGAATGGAACCATACCTGTGAAAACAGTTTTGAAAACTGTAGCTTCCCAAGTGTTCTTCCGGCATGCGTTCGTCGATAACTGTCAATTGCTTCAGACCAGTACAATTTTAACGATTTGAAGAAGCTCTTGTCGAGTGGTTGAAGTTCATGGGTGGAATGTGCAGGCAAGCACAGCAGTTTAATATACATGGTCTAAGCAGCATTTAAAATGGTAATATCAAGATGACTGCGATGGCAATCTACAATAAGCAGTGTTCGGCCAGGGATTCGATGTCTGTTGAAATGTTCCAGAAATGTACGGAATTCTTCCTATGTAACATAACCTTTAGGTGTCATTGCATAGGTGTTGCCTGGAGAAAGATCAATCACCAAATTATTTTTTTTTCATACTTTCCCTTGTATAACACCATCGGAGGGATTTAATTTGAACCTGATACGTTAGTACACGCAATAACACTCACAGTTTCACCTTTCTCACCATATGTGGCATTAAGTACTCGCTTGTTCATTTTCTGTCCCAAAATTTTTAGGCTATTGTTGTACGTTAGTTATAGTCCTGCATTTAATCTGCATTGTAAATAAGTTCAGGATTGTCACAAAAGGTTCATAGCATCAAGTGTATTTCCCAATAGAATATACAATTCGTTCACATAGTTCTGTTGAAATGCATGAGTCAAATTCTCCGCTTTTCTGCACACCATATTAAAGTGTCTTACCATGAAAGCATAAAACTAGACTTTTCCCGCTCTACCACTACGACAAAGAAAAACAAACTTTTAACACTAGTATTAGTTTCGATTAGCGATTAGATGGAGTGGCGTTATTTCCCGACGCGATAGTGGCGTTATTTCCAGAAACAATAGACTTTGATTTAGCCATTATTTCTATACCAAGAATAGCGGTCCTGCATATTTTATCTATATCATAATATTATGCAAGTACGGCCCTATCAAAGCATACCTTTTGTAATAGTAAAAATTTTATTTTTACCCCAACAATTCGCTTACCTCGTTTGACACACTAAAAATTGGCGAGCTGTTTCCTCTGCTCCGCGGCTGTTACGTCAACATTTGTTAACTGGTTTCTTTTTACTGACGCCTGGCTGACCATTAGTCTTTGTGTCTACAAAGACAGCAGGCATCACTGTTTATCACACACTCATAGTCGGTCACCTTACGAATCACGTGTTCATGCTAGCGCTGTGGAAAGCTTTAAATGGGTTATTACCCGACTGGTGTTATTTGCCGAAGTTACCCTATATATATATATATATATATATATATATATATATATATATATATATATATATATATATATATATATATATATATATATATAATTCGTTTTGAACATACATCCACCAAACTTTGTAGTTGCACGGTGGGATATATTCCACTTCCACAGAAAATTTGAGAACTTCGACACACTTGCATTTTTTTCGAAAATTTAAAATTTCCAAACTTAATTTTTGTTGCAACTTGCTTTGTATGCGGGGAAATTTGCAATAGTGAATGGAGCACATCGCAACACATACTGTAGAAATATAAATGAAAGTATGAATTTGAAATATATTTAAATAACAAATGATACAACGAATAATGTATATATTATGTTAGACAATGTTCAGCATGCTGACATCATAGGTAACGGCTACAGCTCAAATTGTCTTTTCTAACATGAATAGCTAAGAACGGTTTACTGTAATTCTTTTAAAAAAGAAAAACTATAATATTATTAGGCTAATGTGCATTGAATGCATAATGTAGTGCTATCATATTACACATAGTCCTAACAAATAGACTACATAATATTTTGAAGTCTTTGCAAGCCTAGGCCAAAAAGTTCGAAAAGCTCTGTGTAGTATACAAATGTAGTGCAGGAAAATATAATATACGTATAAAAGGAAGAAACACTTCGATTAATCTCAGAAACAATGATGACACACACAAAACTGATCCTCTTTTGCACATTTCTTAAAATTAGGCCATCCATCATACTCCAAGTACTGTACTCATTGCCTTCCATCATCTTCGTATGATTTAAGACATACGAACTATCAGTACTCTTACAATGTAATGTTTTCTGCCATATTTGTCTTCGGAGTGTCTTTTTGTCTCCTTTTTCGGGTTTGTCTTCTGGTTTCTTCACACTACTTCTATTTAGCTTTTGCTTCACTGTACCAGGGCATGTTGCGACACCTGTTGCAACTTATCCCTTGCCCACTTTAGTTCACAATTGAAGAAAATGCTTTCGACATAAATCTCACTGTAAGCATGGCTGTTATTATTTTACAAGTCAAAGTACACGTGTTTCATTAGTAACATATTGTTAATTTAACTTACTTTTACTAGTCGCTAGTCACTTCAAAATAAATTATTCAAATTTTACTCATCTGGTCTGAAAATAACAATTCTTCTCTCTGTTAACAGTTACAAGTTCGTAGTCATCAACACTCGGCCACGTTTGTTACTCCACAAAATGCGCATGCGTGAAGGCACGTCCGTTGTCGTAACTGTTCGCGTTAATAAAATACCGTACTAATAGTGTTGCAACCTACCCCTGTTGTCACTAACCCCCGCTGCCCCTACAACACAAACTTCAAAGTAATTGTAAACAAGAGGAAGGGATAAAAAGCGCAGTGTGATGGTTAGTGTTTATTTTGCTTCACAAATTGATATTCTGAGATAAGTTCGACAAAACACATATGAGATTACTTCCCACTTCAAAACAGTTGTGATGCTCTGGTATTCTGGACAACATTGAAAATAGTGATTCACAAAGATATGCTGGAGAAAACTGAACAAGAAGTTTTAAGGCTTCTCTTGCCTCTCTTGGGTAAACAAGAACAGAACAAACCCAGAATTCTACCAAATACGTTGACTGAAACCGTATTTTAGCATCATAATCACACTTCAATTCGATTGCTTCCTTCTGTATTTCATGAAGTAATAAATCCATGTCAATAGTGAAAAGTGTTCTTGCTAATTTTTTATCCCAGTCTTCTTCATACAAATCAGGAATTTATCACTTGAACTGATCACAGAGTAAGTCCAGATGATAGTTGATATTTTCTTCCACACCGTTAATTCACAAGTTTTATTCTGAAAAAGCTAACTTATAAAGGAAATGATCAAACGTTCGGCGTGGAAGCGTCCACATAGCGTTTCCACGCTAGGGTTTATTCCATGAAAGCTTTCATAGAGCTATGAGAAGTTAGTATGTTCGTGTTTCTACATTGTAGCTTAAGATTATTTACCATGTTATTATACTAACATTTTATTATATTAATTATTTTAAAAATTATTTGACATTTTAAAGTTATGAAAATAAAAAAATATAAAAGAATTATAAAGTTTACCTTTTTCAACATATACGAGAAATATTTCTAGATCTGACTTTACCTCGTACAGCCTACTTTTAACATAGTACATTTTGAAATCATTGCACTTCGACATGAAGCCTCAAAAGCGCGAGTATTCAGATCCTACGACTTTTAATACTTGCTTCAGATTTTATTGCATTTTATTTCACCTAAGGCTTGGCTTAGATTAACCAGTGCGAACCAATAATTGCAGGTTTCCTGTCCTTTCCAGCTTTATAAATCCAGACTGTGAGTCTAATATTGCTGGAGCTTCATCGTTACATATTCTAACAGCTCTGTCCTAAGACAAATCATTTTCAGCAACCAAGAACTTTTGGGATGATATCACTAAACTTTTTGAAAATAATATTTCATCTATTAACCTCTTTTCATCTACAAATCGACAGTGCACTATTAAATGATAACACTGAGATATGTATATGTGGAAACAGGGCTTCAGATCTATTTCGCGTTATAATAATTGATATTTTCATTAAAATTAATATTTTTTTAAAAATTATTTTGTTTATTTGTATTTCTATTATGGTCTTCGTTATGTCAGCAATTGATTAGTCTATTCTTACAGTTATGTATTTTGAGTGACATGAAAGCAATTTACGCTAACTTTGATTTATTTTACACTTATTGAACAAAATCCGTCACTGAGACCTTATTTACGAAATAACAAAACTTATAATTCATTTTTTATTAGAAATCATGATTCTAAATTTAAACTATACAGCGTCTAAAACTTACAGTGTGTTCTCTAGCTATAGCAAGAAATATAAGAATATTTTTCCCATAAGATACTCACAATTTTGCATGCAAAACTTTTTGATTAATTTTGTAAGTGTATATCTTTTAATGAAGACACCCAGCAGTTATTGCACTTTAATCATACAGACAGCATAGGTGTGTACCGTATATACAAGAATTGGTTGAAGTTGCGCATCAACAGTAACTTCTCCGAACTGCGAAATAATTTGTGCATAACTTCAAGATATATCTCTACTTAGGTATGATTAAAAGGACAAGCAGTAATATATCCTGATACAGTTCAAACCGTTCTCTAAGTGTGGAAAAACAGGCCTGTGTGTATACTACAACTTTCAAAAAGTCTAGGGAAAGTTAGCGTTTTGGAGTCTCGTTCGTAGAGTGACGAAGTAGTCTCTCTTCTGAGGTGATAGAAATGCAACTGTTGCTATGTACAAGTGTTTAAGGAGGAAAGGTGAACAGAAAACTTGCACATTCCTATATGTTAGTTGATGTTTAATTAAAATAAAAGTCTCTTGTAGATTAGCTCCTCGGATTCTGATTAGTATGCGTTAATAGCTTGTTGAATCAAGGCATTTCTGTCGTTATTTGGAAGTGTACGAGGCACCCATAATATGTTGTTTTATAAAAAAATAAAGGAGATTAAAGCATTTAGCGAAGAATGTTAAAGTATATTTAATTATATAAATAGAACTTCAACTGCTTATTCTATGTTACGGTTATATGTATGGGTAACAACGGTTGAAAATAGCACAATATATTGAACATTAGTTTATTATTGCATAAAGAGTTTGTTAACTGTGCAGATTTTTGTTTAAAGTCAATCACAACTGACAAGATTTAAGTAATAACAAATTGGCGCAGAAACTAGGTCGATACAACTCTCACAACAAATTGAATAATTGATATTACATCGAAGTTTGATCAGATCGCAATTTTGAGACTTTCAATTGTGAAGAATGTCCGATATATCTGTATTTCAAATATGCGATGCGAATCAGATTCTAGCAGAATGAAAGATATGTACGCTTATTTCAGCCATGGGTCTGAAGACATACTAGGAAATTAGGTATATATATTTTCCGGCATCACCTCGAAGTTTATAGAATTAAAGATGATGATATTGGAGTGCTTTGCAGTGAAAACGAATCAGATGTCCGAATGGTACAAGTTCCATCTATTACGATAGTCGCCTCGTCAATCTATTAGTCAGTTTGGTAATAGCCTTTCCCATCAGACCTCTTTACATGAGTTCGATTGCTATTTAGAACATTCCTTGTGAGTTCAATTTGTATTTGGAATCAGCAATGAATCAGTAAGAGAGGGGATTACTGGCCGCTAAGAACATAATATTCCAGAAAGATATTGACACTGTTATGACAGTTGAACAGACTGAAAGTTCACCTTTGTGCTTTTCGTACCCGCTAAGTTGAAATTGAAGATTTTCTTACATATAATTTGGTGAAATCAGTGGGTTCCTGAAAATCTTCGCAGAGTAGTCCAGGAATTAAACTTGACCTAAATTATACTATACTAACCCAACCTAACCTGAACTGAACTAACCTACCCTATCCTATTCTAGGTTAATCTAATCCTTAACATACTGGACCTATTTTTCGGCACGAATGCCAAAACTTTTTATGGTTCATCGATGTCTTATATTTCCCTTCCAACCGATCGCAAATCATTTCAGTCATCGTCACTATTTTCTTTCTGCTACCGTTATCGCTACAAAGTTTCAAGCAATTCTCAAGGAGCATCGTTGTCGTCAACATCTTCAGCGGCATTTAATGATGACAGACAAAGATGCAAGTGTCAAGGATACGGGAAGTGTTGCTTCCTATGTTCGGCGAAAAATCACTATTTGCACAAGCTTGTACACGGAATGAACAACAACAAATTCTATAGTCTGACATTGTATGATAAATAGGATGATCAATAGTACATGCCTACCAATATTATTTCACAAAATAGAGTACAGGATATGAATGATATTTTTCAGTACTACTTACTGAGTATATATAGTGCTCAGCCAAATGATTGCAAATAAAATCTATCAACTACAGTTTAGATGTCGACAGGTGAACGAGTAGTGGAACAGAAGAAATGAAAAAAGAAGACGCATAGGATCAATGCGCTGTGTTGTTATAAGAGATAGGTAGAACTGATGAAAACACTGTTGGCAAGAAAAGTAATGCTAATTTGAAAGAATGATAGTTTCTGATTCCTGTCACCACGGTATGGCGCGTCCTCAGGTTGTGGATCGAGGAGAAGGCCTCTAGATATAGAGGTTAGCTGCGAATATACTGAATAAACAGTCGCGGACAGCCGAATAGGAGTGGTCCTCCAGCTTGGGGGTTTGGGTAAGGTTAAAACCTCATCCTGTATAAAAAAAAAAGAAAAAAAAGCACTTGTTCAGAAATATTCACAAAAGCCTCGGACAAGGACTGATAACTTGGCACGACCTCAGCAAAAGAAAATGGACATGAGATTTGGAACATGGAATATTAGGAGTCTTTATAGGGCAGGCGCGTTAAAATCCGTAACAATTGAGTTAGAGAAATACAGGATGGACATAGTAGGAGTTCAGGAAGTTAGGTGGGAAGGAAATGGATCAGTGAATTCCGGAAATTTTACGTTCTTTTACGGGCAAGGAAATAAAAATCACCAGTTAGGAACAGGGTTTTTCGTTCATAAACGTATATTACCAGCAATTAAACGGGTTGAATTTGTTTCTGACAGACTTTCTTTTATTACTCTTAAGGGACGGTGGTGTGATATTATTGTTTTAAATGCACATGCCCCAACTGAAGATAAGGGTGACGATATAAAAGACAGTTTTTACGAAGAAGTGGAACTGATATTTGACCAACTCCCGCGATACCATATGAAAATTCTATTAGGGGATTTCAATGCGAAAGTAGGACGAGAGGATATTTTCAAACCGATTATAGGGAACGAAAGTCTGCATAAGGAAAGTAATGATAACGATTTTAGACTCGCGAACTTTGTAACATCCAAAAACTTAATCGAGAAGAGTACAAAATTCCCACATCGCGACGTTCATAAATACACTTGGACATCACCAGACGGGAAAACACATAATCAAATTGATCAAGTTTTAGTAGATAGAAGAAGGCAATCTAGCATAATTGATGTCCGGTCGTTTAGAGAGGCTGATTGTGACACTGACCACTACCTGGTAGCAGCGATAATACGAGAGAGGTTATCGTTGAATAAAGGTAATATTCATTGTCCGAAAATGGAGAGAATCAATTTAAAGAAATTATAAGAGAGCCAGGTAAGAGAGAAATACCAGATTGAAGTTTGGAATAGATTCTCGGCTCTAGAAGATTCGGAGTGCACTAGTGTTGAGGATTGCTGGATTGAAATTAGAGATAGCATTAAAATTTCAGCGAAAGAAAATTTGGGACACGCGGAAATACGTAGGAACAAACCATGGTTCGACCAGAAATGCATAAAACTAGCAGAGAAGAGAAAACAGGCAAAATTACACTGGCTACAAAACCCGAATGAAATAACTACATAAAATTTCGCAGATATCAAGCGGGAAACTTCCAAAACTTTTAGAACAAAGAAACACGATTTTCTGAAAACTAAAATTAAGGAACTTGAAGATAATAGTAAAAATAAAAACATCCGGGACATGTATAAGGGAATCAACGAATTTAAGAAAGGTTATCAACCTCGGGCTTATATATTAAAGAAATCTGACGGTACAGTTCTCACTAACACGGATAGCATCTTAAATAGATTGAAAGATTTCTTTGACCATTTTCTTAACACGCAACCAAAAAATAGTGTGCGTGGAGAAAAGGAGATACACACCGCAGAACCGTACATTCCAGAACCCAACCGAATAGAAGTAGAAACCGCTATAAAGAAATTAAAGAAACACAAATCCCCGGGTGTAGATGAAATTCCGTCTGAGTTAATTTTAGCTGGAGGCGAAAAATTGTGGAACAAGATACACAAACTCATTCTCCTTATCTGGAACAAGGAAGAATTGCCACAAGAGTGGAAAGAATCAATCATTGTTCCAATTCACAAGAAAGGCGACAACTGACTGTAATAATTATCGAGGCATTTCTCTTCTGTCAACATCCTATAAAATCCTTTCAAATATTCTATTAGCAAGACTGACACCATACGCAGATGAAATTATTGGAGATTATCAGTGCGGATTTAGACAAAATCGATCAACTATCGACCAAATATTTACCATTCGCCAAATACTCGAAAAAAAGTGGGGATACAATACCCCGTTACATCAACTATTTATTGATTTTAGAAAGGCTTACGACTCGGTTAGGAGAGAAGCATTGTACAACGTTCTTACAGAACTTGGAATACCGAGAAAGCTAATTAGATTAATTAAGATATGTTTAAATGAACCCCAAAGTAAAGTCAGGGTAGGAAATTTTTTGTCCACGAGCTTTCACGTCGAAAATGGCCTGAAACAAGGAGATGCGTTGTCACCATTATTATTTAACTTCGTTCTGGAATACGCTATAAGGAAAATCAAAGATAGCAACCAGGGCCTACAGTTGAACGGTATTCACCAGGTTATGGCATATGCTGATGACGTAAATTTAATAGAGGATGATAGGAGAACAATAGAAAGAAATGCAGAGATCTGATTAAACGCTTGCATTGACATGAGTTTAGCAATAAATGCAGAGAAAACTAAATACATGGAAGTGGGGACAGTAATACGGCAAATTGTGGAGGCGTAAAATATTAAATAATACTTTTGATAAAGTGGATACTTTCAAATATTTAGGATCAATATTAACAGACGAAAATCATTCACGAAGAAATTAAATGTCGACTAAAAGCAGGGAATTCGTGTTACTATTCGGTTCAAAATCTCTTGTCGTCGCCAATTCTGTCGAGGAATTTGAAGCTTAAAATATACAAAACGATAATCATGCCTGTTGTTCTGTATGGCTGCGAAACATGGTCACTTACTCTGAGGGAAGAGCTTAGACAAACTATTTGAGAACAAGATCCTGAGAAGAATATTCGGACCCAAGAGGAACGGGAACGGGGAATGGCGGAAACTTCATAATGAGGAACTACATAATTTATACGGTCCACCCAGTATTGTTAGGGTCGTCAAGTCAAGGAGGCTTAGGTGGGCGGGTCATATAGTTAGAATGGAAGAAAGTAGAAACGCTTTCAAAGTCTTGACTGGAAGACCAATCGGAAAACGACCATTAGGAAGACCTAGGCGCAGATGGGAGGACAATATTAAGATGGATCTTGCAGAGATTGGAATACAAAGTAGAAACTGGATCCAATTGGCTAAGGATAGAAGTCAGTGAAGAGCTTTTGTGAACGCGGCATTGAACCTCCGGGTTCCATAGGCCATAGAGTTAGTTAGATAATTTCTGATTCACCAGTTCGGGGGAATCAGAAATTAAAATAAAACGATAATATAGAAGTTCACTAAAAGAGAGTTCATCAAAAGCTACACATAGATCGGGAAGTGGCAGGGTCGGATTAAAGCGGGGCTTAGGGGGCTGTAAATTTGGATCTTCAGGTGGAGGGGGCCTCCACTCTGATCAAAATCTCAATTGGCTGTCTAAAAAGAATCATACAAGATAATAAGAACCATCATAATATAAAATATGATAAAAAATATGAAACAAATTTCTTTGTTTGTCACATCCATTGCCTTAATAAATTAGTATAAATCAATTTTTAGCAAGAAGATCGAATATAATGCATGATAATTGTAATTCATATTTTCTCGTTGAATAAAAGTGTTATGCATGGCATGGTTGTTGATGTCGTAGAACTACGTGTATTTCCTTAACTTTCCTACTGTACTTTCCCAGAAATGTATTAGGCGAAGTCAGCAGGGGCCACATATTTTTTCTAGCCCCGGGCCTCCAGATGGGTTAATCCGGCGTTTGTAAAAGAAGATACAGATATTCATTCCAAAAGCAATAACTGTTTAGTGAGATGAAGGAAGATATTGATGATACACGAGGAGAGAAGGTAGAAGTTGGAAACAATTATTTCACTGTTAGATGAAGGTATAGAGAAGATGAAGATAACAGAAAGTAAATTATTTATTCTGAAGAGCATGATGAAAAGACAGGAACAAGAAGCTAGATGAAGAATTTTGTATGACTCCCCAGGTGGATGTTGGGATATGTAAATGTTTGAGGAGGAAAGTTGAATAAAACACTTGTAGTGTCTACATGTTGGTTGATGTCTCATTAAAATTAATAATTTGTTGTTGATTGTATATGTGCATATTCTGCTTAGTATATGTTAACGGTATGCTGCTGAATTAATGAAGAAGTGTTCTGTCGTTATTTGAGTATGTATGAAGCACCCACAACACGTTGTTAAATAGAAAGAGTCAGAACATTTAACAAAGTGTGTTATGATATATATATTTAGTTATAGGGTGTTTGTTAATTGTACACATTTGTTTTATGTCAACCCCAACCGAGAAGATCTAAATCACATCAGCCAAGGAAGATAATAAACTAACATAGACCACGTGACGATCTAAGTCCTTACAAAAGCTTCTCACCAAATTTAATTAGATTTAAAGATGGTCTAGTTAGGACCCCTGTTCCCAGTGATACGATCTGATATATTTCGAATCAGTAGAAGCAAAGTTGCAAGGGACTGAAAATTTCATTTGTTAATTAATTTTTTTAGAGAATTTATTTCGAGAAATATATTTAATACATTTAAATACTTACGTATATAGTCTCCAATAGATGAAAAATCAATTTTGCCGTATACAGTAATTCGATATTTCAATCCTTTCCAGAGATACGATAAACATAGGTAGTGTTTGCTACACTGTTTTACATGACATGTTTGTGGATTGTAATTTTGAAAAGTTATCGCAAGTGTTGCAAATTTTTCACATGTTTATTATATCTCAGATAACAAATCGCTGTAAGCAGCATTTTGTTTTTCGTTTGTTGGAAATTCTATTAGTATTTAGATGTGACACTAGTTTAAGATTTTTTTAAAAATAAAGTTAAGTCCTTTGTAAGTTTAATTTTATTCGAAATATCATACTATGATCACAGTGTTTAACACTAAAGTACTTTGAATGGGCATTACTTTGTCCGCCGCAGCTGTGTTGTTATAGTGGTAGAGGCTTTCAAAATATAGATGCGTGTCACACTGTAGCATATTTAGTTCGTTTTATTTAATGATAAATGTAGTACTGTAAGTTTTTGTATAACATATAGATGTTTGTTTCAAATAAGTAATAATGTGATGTAGTGTCATTTAAAAAATATTTTTAAAAATATATTCACTGTTCATTTGTACTCCACTATTCCTTTATTCTTTCATTCAAGCAGCCACTAGCGTTTTTTTAATCTTGCTTTTTTGTATAGCAAATTTTTCAACGAATTTAGAATTGCATAGCAATTCGTAAATTTTGTATAGCATTTTTGGTAGGTATAATGAAGCAAATAATAATAGTAATTTAATTATAATTATTACGAGGTGTCACCAAAGGTACGCGTCGTTTTGATCTAAAGTCAACATTTTTGTCATTTTAGGAAAGCAACTGCAGCGTCGGAGACCTCCCATCCTTCATCTCTAAGCAGTGCAGGTTTTGTTTCTTAGGTGACAGCAGTGCTTGAATCACAGTGCTTGAACGAATAAGACGTGTCTCTCATACTGGCCGAGGACATGGAATTTTCGAATGAAGAGCAACGAGTAATTGTGAAATTCCTCACCGCAGTTGGACATTGTACAGCCAATATTCATAGCCATTGGAGGATATGTGTAGTAATACTGTTGTTGCAGAGAATACTAGTTGTAAGTAAGTGCGTGAGTCCAAAGCAGGGCGAATGAGTGTGAAAGATGACCAGACGTCTTGACGTCCAAAAACAACAACTGACCCTAACATTGCCAGTGTTAAAAATTTCATCATGGAAAATGGGCGTGTCACCACGCAGAAGATTTGTGATACACTGTGGCTAACAATGAGACAGTAGAACGAATACTTACAAATGAGCTGGGCCTAAGGATAATTTATTCTCGCTGCGTTCCACAAACGCTTAATAACGATTGAAAAGGGGCAAGGTTTCGGTCGTGTTGCAAATTTGTGTTATATATAAAAAGGGGAGGTGTACGCAATATCCTCCATACACGCAATATCCTGAAAAGCGTTTTGACACTGGCTGAATCACGATTCTATTATTTAACTCACAAACAAAAAGGAAGTCGATGCAATGGAAACATATAGATTCAACACCTCGCAAAAAATTGCGTCAGGTGGCATTCAATGACAAAGTGTTGTACAGTCCGCAGCAAAAAACCTTTAACATGGGCATTTTTTTTTCTTTACATTCGCTCAGTCGCGTTACTCTTAGTCGGTTACCTAGAGCATTCGAAAACCGACGAGTTATCATCATTGCGAATGATTTCTATAGTAGTTTTGTTTTTTTCTTTATTTCCATAAGTGAAAAAAGAAAAAAAATAGGAAAATTTGGGAGGGAAAGGATAGGGAAGGAAAAGAGACCAAAAAAAGGGAAAATTTACAAAAACGAAAAACAAACAAAAAACAAACAAAAAAACTAAGTTTTTAACAAATAAGTTTGAATCTAGATTGCTTGTTTTTTGTGTATTTCTGTGTGTGTGTTTGGTATCTGTGTTCTCTGCGTATTTATGTTTTTACCTATTGGCGGCTGCTTCTTTTTACCTTAGGCTTCTTCTTGTTTCTTGCAGGTTTTCCCTGTATGATTAGGTTTTTTCACCCATATGTTTTATATATATATATATATATATATATATATATATATATATATATATATTTCTTTGGTATTCATCTATTTCTTTCACTGCACTAATGGTTTTCACCTGTGTTTCCACACTAACACTTGTGCACCAAAACTAATATTCTTAACACTACACTACACTGTATGCTTTTGCTGTCACTAACACTAATAATCACTGACACTTATTTTTCACCTATATGACTTTCTATTTATATATACTCGTATATATATATATATATATATATATATATATATATATATATATATATATATATATATATATATATATATATATATATTTAACTTCACCTTGCACCACACGAATTTCTGGCTTAACTTAAGCTTTTAGTTTTTCAGCCTGTATGTTTTTCCATTTATTGTCTACTTTCTCTCTTCCACATACTAAAAGTTTATCTTTTCATTTAACTCTAATACTGTATTCATTATTTATTTATTTCTTTTAACCGCTCATTTTGCGTTCCTTGGTATCTTGGCTGGTTCTTATAGACTGGGTCCGGGGTCCACTCGGAGCACTTAGTGTGGACCCCGGTCCGTTGTATCCCAGTGCTATCCTCACCAACTTCACCTGGCGCCCGAAACGGTAAATGCGGTGTTTTCCATTTTGTCCTTTCTTGCCATTACCCTATTCCCTCCCGTGAACCCACCACCACTCTCCACTTCACGCACTCTTCTTCACACACTCTTGCACCGGAATTCCTCTTCCAGTCCCTTGGCTGGAGGTGCATACATTCATTCAATTTGTTCCCGGTGGGAGACACGGATTTCCTGTGTTTCCTCTCCTGGAGTCTTTTCTCCGGTCCAGGAACAAGTCTCACATTCGTTCATTTTCTTTCATTCATCACTTTAATTCTCTCCATTGTTTAAATTTCTTCTGTACATATTTCTTCTTATATCTGAGTATTCATTAGTTATTTTTTTCAATTTCTCACAATCTTCCTTACTAGTTAATATTTCTTGTAAAGTCTTGTTTCGAATATCCCTTCTTAGTATCACGTCATCTTCCATTGTTGGGCACCACATAATGTGGTGTTCTGGTGTGCCAATTTCTCCACATTCACAGCTTGGTGTTCGTTTGGATTTTATTTTATACAAGTAATCTTCATACGGTCCATGTCCTGTTAGGAAATGAATTATTCCGTAAGTGGGATTTAAATGTTTTATTTGTAGTCTATCTTTTATGTTTGGAAATATCTGATGTACTCTGTGAGCTCCTTCATACCGTTGCCAATCTTCATTCCAAATTGCTATCATATGATCTTCAATTTCTTTTTCGGTATTTAGTTCTTTATCAAATGTATTCCTGATTTTGTCTAGATTTCCTTTTCTTAACCAATAGTTCGCTGCCCTCTGCAGAGCTACAATATTCATGGGTTTTACTCCTAATATTATACTTAATGAGCTATGTGATGTTGATGAAAAAGCTCCACTTAATCTTATGAGTGTTTCTTTGTGGTCTATTTAATCTAATCTTATATGTTTTATTTTCTAATGTTCTCCCAATCCAAACACTTGATGCATATGTTATTGCAGCTGCTAAAATGGTTTCTTGGTACAAATTTATTATTTTCAATGGTAGTTTGTATTTGTTTCTAGCTATCGTAATTAATTTATTTGCTATGCTGTTCCCTCTAGTTGTTATATATTTAAAACGTGCATCAAAATTTAGTTTTTCATCTAGTATTATTCCAGATATCTTATCTTTTGTTCTCTTTTTATGTTTATATTATTTAGCTTTATATTGGGTTTCGTTGTAACTTTGTTCCAAAAATAAGTATTTAGTTTTGCTCGTTGATAGTTTTAGTTTACTATC
This sequence comes from Thermobia domestica, assembly GCF_964235325.1. NCBI lineage: Eukaryota > Metazoa > Arthropoda > Insecta > Zygentoma > Lepismatidae > Thermobia > Thermobia domestica. The sequence continues at coordinate 2,199 of NW_027656216.1, read as the reverse complement.
TTTGCTCCACTTGTCTAATTGTTCTATTATTTTTGCAGTTTTTAATTTCTAATTCTCTTCTGCTATTTCCACTTGCTGTTATTGCAATATCGTCGGCAAATGCAACAACAATGTCCGCTTCCTGTATCTTGTTTAATACTTCTAAGCATGGTTGTAGCTCAATGTCCCATAAAGTTGGTCCCAGGATAGAACCTTGTGGGCAGCCTTTCTCGGTCTCAATTTCTATGTCTCCTTCTTCGTTCGGTATTATGATTTTCCTGTTTAATAAGTAATTTCTTATTAAGTTTATTATGTATTTAGGCAAAGGACCCCGCACTTTTCTTATGGAAAGTGGCTTTAGGCTAATGTTGTTGAAACTTCGCTGGTTGATAGTTCTTAACATGTGGATCAAAAGTCTCAATGGGCACAAAGACCGAAATCCACTCTTCCCCCCCAAAAACCGCCTCCAAGTAGCTGCGGGGGCTGAACTGATTTCAGCATGTAAAACAATTTGTTGTTTTAATCAATTCAACAAGGACCCCAAACAACCACATGTTAGACTATCAAACTACCCCACTTGACACCGGCCTTTTCCCCCCACATATCCCCCCCCCCGCGAATTACCTTACGGATGTTCCATATTACTGTAGTTTATAGTTGCGCGTATCTGTTGAAATACCTACAGTTTTGGTCTCACCGACGATATAATGGGTTTCACGTATCGCTGATTACGAATCTGAGGTGAGAGTTCTAGAATTCAAGATGGAGGATCAATATGGCAGATCAAAAACACGAAACTCCTGAATGTAGCCACAAATAGCTGATTACTAGGGTATTTTGGGTCGTTGGTTACGAATCTGAGGTCAAAATTCTTGAATTCAAGATTGCAGATCCAATATAGTGGATAAAAACGTCGAAGCCACAAATCGTAGTAGACTAGAGTGTTTTTAGATCGCTGTTTAAGTACGCAACATTCCTTGATACTTCAGCCACCATGTAGAATTATTCTGCACCCTTGTCCTTTACCAAACCCACCACAGATATCTTAATGCTGAACGGTGTTAAAATAATTCATCAATTATCTGTTCATTATTTTCATCATTTCGGTTTGCAGCATCTAATGTGGTACTTAGCAATGAGTCATCGGGATATCTAATATTCTGTAAATGTCGTGCATGGCCTAAATACCACAAGACACTTGCAACGTGCGCACATGTACCTAATGTACGAGCACCGCTTTGACATATACAGTAGTAACCTTGAATAACATTTTGATCATAATCCTGGTCATCTTCATCATTGGCTACATATGCTATAAAAACTTGATGCTTAGTTGCATTGCGGAACCTTGAGTAGAGACGTATGCGCAGGAATCCCGGTTCAGTTACGTTTTCGTCAGGCTGGAATTGCTCATCTTTATCTCGTATTAGTTTATCTTGGACGTAAGAGGATGAGAGATCTACTTGATATGTGCCTACAGTCAAATCTCGTAAGTAGTTTAAGTTAAGTACAGAGAAATCAATTAGGCTTTGATCATTCAGCGGTACCCATTGACCGTTACTTCTAATAAGATTATTTACCTCCACTCTTGCTTTAACAACGTTCGGCATGATTGAACTATTTCCCATTTCTCTAGCTAATTCAATGGTTGCATCTTGCATGAAAATAACGGGATGGTATTTGTTCAAAATAGCTCCAGCTATGCGATAGAAAGTATTCAGTTTCTTTGCATGTTGCAGATTCAATGTTTGTGCTAGGAACTTAAAAACAGATCTTAGATGCCCGTTTCTTGCCTCGACTATCCATCGACTTTTAGTAACTAGCCGAGAAGTATTCGCATCTTCTGTTGATAGTTGTCTTTCACGTGGTAGTAGGAGTGCGGGCATTCTATGATCAATTCCTAAATATTCCAGTAAAGGAATTGCATCGCGGTATCCTCTGTCTACTAACACAATGACCAGGATTATGATCAAAATGTTATTCACAGTTGCTACTGTACATGTCAAAGCGGTGTTCGTACATTAGGTACATGTGCGCACGCTGCAAGTGTCTTCTGGTATTTAGGCCATGCACGACATTTACAGAATATTAGATATCCCGATGACTCATTGCTAAGTACCACATTAGATGCTGCAAACCGAAATGATGAAAATAATGAACAGATAATCGATGAATTATTTTAACACCGTTCAGCATTAAGATATCTGTGGTGGGTTTGGT